>NC_052629.1:27500357-27762857 GCF_016161935.1 Mauremys reevesii | reverse complement strand
ACATTGGCCACCTCTTCCTTAATTTTTTTTCTATAGGAATCCACAAAAAAGGACTAGATTTCTAGATTCAAGAAATAATAATTATTTTTTAAGAAAAGTTAACTGGTGACAGTCTAAGTGTACCTAAACAGACCTAATATAAGTGCTTTCAGTGGCATGTCTAAAAATGTTGTAATATTGTCATTAAAAAGCTGAACATTATCATATCTCCGTGCCCTACTCTTTTTGATATAATAGCTAAAACCTATTAATAATATCAAAACATCTCTAAAGGTCACGCAGAAAACAACAAGATGAAAGGAGTTGTCAAGAAGCTAAGGCAATCATCTTAATACTCAAGGCATTTGCCAGGGCTGTTTAACTAATATGTGATGTTCACTTTTAATTTCAATATAGTGCCATTTGGGCAAAAAAATGTTCTATTTTTTAATTAATTACCATGTCAGTAGCTATTAAGATTAAAACAAAGACCACATCAATAATAAATATTAATCCAAAGAAAGGATTACAAGAAGAGCAATAAAAATCAATTTTTAGAGCTGGAAAACTGTGACTTTTTCTAGTTTGATTGGTATTTTCATTATATTGACAAAACCATGATCTTACCTGACACTGACATTCACCTAATGTAATAGCAGCCATGTATAATGATGTAAGTACTTGTCAATTTTACTACAGGAGAACACAATTCTATTACACTGAGGTTAAGTTATAAGGAAATTCTCTTGCTCTTCATCAGATGTAGAGCAACACATATGGATCAAGAAATGCGAGAAACTTTTTTTTTAAATAGTTCCCTGTTATATCATGGGAGATTAAAACTCTTCCAAATAATTTGTGAAACTCACAGTGTTAATAATCTTTATACTTACTCATTGATAGAGAATAGACTCGTACTACTGTATGTCTTAATACACATAGTAAGTATAGCTACCCTATAATATATTAAAGGACTGGGTAAAACAAAACAAAACAAAACACTGTGACCATTTAATAAAAAACATACCCGGAAACTGGGCCATAAAATGGCCTGCAGAATATTCCAGCATGGGATTTTGTTCTACTACCTCATGAAAGTTAGAAATGCAAATCATACTTTTGCCTTTTTGTGATACAATTAGAAGTGATCAGAGGATAGGCATTGCATGTCCTAGTTAGGTAACCAACATTACAAGAAGAAGATTAAATAACACTACTGCCACCACTGTCTCTCCAAATAGAAACACTGAAGTTTTTTTTTATTCACAGGGTGGGTATAAGATGTGGCAGAAGCTTGCCACCATTACCCTTCCAATGACCTCAGCCTGGAAGCATTGCTCTGTGGCTGTGGGAGATAAAGGAGCCACTAAGTCAGTCCTCCACCACAAATGTAGAAAACACTGATAATAAACAAATAAGATGACTCAGTGGTGAAAACAAATCTGTATGATCTGGGAATGTCAAAGAATGTTTCCCTAAATTTTAAAATCTCATGCTTCATCTACTATACAAACACATGCCATTGATCTGAATATATTCTTAAAAATATAAATGTATGTTTACCATTTGAAAAAATAACTTTGTAAAATTATGTAATAAATATGCAAAAAAACCCTAAAAATACTGCCCAATTTAAATTCATGTTATCTAAGCAATACTAATTAGTTAATTTTCTGACTGATGGTGTCAGACATGTAAAAGGCTGAGCCAGTGGAAAAACAAGAGGAAAAAGCCCCCAGCCTTTGACTTTATCTGACAGGTTGAAAGTAACAAGATAATTTTGCTGGATTTATTCTTTGTGGAACATATTATACAAACACACTAATTTTGAGAGCACTTAACCCTAGTTTAAAGAGCGGGAGGCAGAAGAGACTGAATATTAATGAGATGGGACCCAATGTGTTTAATGAAAAGTTGCTTTTTCTGAATGTGACATTGGATGTTAAACCTTGGTTAGAAGATATTTGAACGGAAGGCTTATTTGCCTTGGGACTACATTCTATTTGGGCACATCACAAATTTCCTTATAAACTTGAAAATGCCATGGTTGCAGTTGGAATATTCACTTGTTAAAGTAAGTATTGTAAAAACGAGATGGATGGAATAAAACAGGGGGAAAATGATGTGGGCTACTCCTAGAATTTTCTCAAATGACCCAGATCTTTAGAATGAAGTTTTCCTTTGCCTAGAAACGAAGTGGCTTTTCTTTTCCTCATTCAGCTGCTAGTTCTGGGAAAAGCCCAAAGAGAAACATTTAGATTGGAGGGGTCTTTGAGAAGATGTGACAGTTGACTGATGAGCATCCATAAAATGACAAAGAATAGTTGTGTGAAGCCTGTGCATCACATCGCCTCTCCCTGGGAAACTAATTGCTCTGAATTGTTAATAGTAACATTATTTTTCTGGCAATCATTTCTTTTGAATACCCAAAATGAGCATGAAACAGCTCCTTTGAACGGACATAAAAGTTAAATGTCCCAATGTTGATCAAATTAACTTCAGCTATGTGACAATGGACTATATTTGTGAGAAAATAATGAAGGGCACAAAGGGGTGCTTTATGCCAAGATTTCACAGTTGTAATGTAAAAATGTTTCTGTTGAACTAGGCCAGGCAACATTTCAAAAGGAAAACAGAAGAGCACTGTCACTTTCTTAAAAAAAGCTCATTGCATGGATCTGAATGGTCTGGATAATTTCAGGAAGTTTCAAACGTTGGCACATCAAAAACGACAGCATCAAGTTACTATTTCACATCCTGATTCTTATTTAACTCTCATATAATACTCATAAAGAACACCCTCTTGTAGTCCTTAGTCAGGCAACAATCCTATTGAAGTTGATAGAAATTTTGCCTGAGTCAGAGCTGTAGGATTCGGCTCAAAAGTAGTCTAATTTCATGCAGACAAAAAGACTAATTCGTAAATAAAATATTTATGTAGGCATGACGTGAAACATGTGCATGAAGTCTGTGATCTACACTGTTAACCACATGTTCCTCTCCCTATTTCACATATGAACTTAATTCCCCAAATTTAGAAGTTATGAAGATGCAATTCTGGTGAAGATAGGAGCAGGATTAGACAAGTACATTATCCAATATGGGAAGGGAAGCAGCTTTCAGATGTTCACTTCTGAAGCATATGGAGTAAATTCAGTCTCTGTTATATCAGTGTAAATCCAGAGTAACACCATTGACCTCCAAGAAGTTAGACTGGATTCCTGAAAATGCTGAGAAAAGGATTTATCTATATAGAGTCTACAACAAAAAGTCCATGATAATTCTGCCTTCCTCACGGTCACTGAATTATAAAGGTAAAAAAATAAAATGACACATTACACACATACTCCAGTTGTCCTTTGCACATTCTCCTCACCACATTATTCTTATGCCTCCATTTTTTGTTTTTTAAAACCAACATTATCTGTTTACTATTCTAATATTATTAGATTAAATATTTGCATTCAAAAATGTTATTTGGAATTACTACATAATTACGCAAACATTTCTAGATACCTCTAACATCAACTATCATTTTTAAAAAGATTAATTTAAAGATATTTGAGAAGCTTCATGCCTATGTACTAAAGCTTTGGCATAAAATAATATATGTGGTTAACAAGACTTTTGTAACATTAAAATAATTTACTTAAGTTTTACTTGTATCTATTGCTTTTAATTCTTGCATAAGAGAATCGTGTGGTCATTTGAACCCCACATTAATGAGGTTGCAGTTAGTTCATGTTTATGAAGATATTCACAGAAATGCAGATGCACACAGAGGACAGAACTGTGGTTCACTTACTCCCACAGTGACTTACATCAACTGTGAGAAGGTGTTTCTGTTTCATTCACTAAAGGTTTAGCTCATTAAACTGTTTTCCTTCTCAGTATTGTTCACTGAGTCTGAACTGCATTGCAGTTAAATGCTCTTTAGCAGTTTAAAGGCTTTAGAGGAAAATACTTATCAGCCTCTGTTTTTAACAGCACTAAATCTGCATTATTAGTTCATGCAGATAAGGGGATTTAAAGGCCTGGCTTGAAAACTCTCTCTTCTATGTTTATCTGACACTGCATAGCTCCTGTAGCTCAGCTGGAAATGTAGATCTATGAAGCTTTAAAGAGAGATTAAAGCCAAGAAAAGAAGTACTTTTCCCCCTATAGATGTTCTTACTTTTCCTTTTCCTACTGTCTGAAGGAGTGATGGCAGACAATGGTCAAAGATGGTTCCCAAAACCTTCTGAATGGGGACACTGTTGGTGGTAGCATTCATTCAAAGTGAGCTTCAGTGTATTGTCCTCCCCAATCAGCAGATCAGAATAGAGTTTGCTGGTGGCTGCCAAAAGGTTAGCAGTGCCCATGAAAGGGGTTTCCCATTATTCACTGCTCTTACAGAACTCCTCTTTTGTGCTAGTCAGCCCATCATTTCACTATGGAGGTCCGGATCTGCGGCTGGCTGCTCTCTCAAAATGAGCAATTCATGTGAATGCAAACCCACAGTGGTAGTGCAACCTAAAATTGAAGGTTTCTTTTCTAAAGACAGGGGAGTTAGGGCAGTTTTTGGCAATGTCACATTTTAATGATATACCATCATGACATCTTTGACCCACAGTTAACACTAATACTACAGTCTGATTTCCTTACTCTTGCCAGGGCATCGTGGGAGGTCCAAAGTCAAAATTAGCTAAATGAAGCACATAGCATGCTGTGGCAAGCAAGCAATAAATAATACAGATAGATCTGTTTAGGTTCCTTAATGCAGAACAAAAGAGAAGAGGAACAGAAAATAAAAAGAAACAAAGCAAAAGAATAATTATCTTATCTGTTCGGGTACTGTAACAATATATATCATTTTTTGGCTAAAAGCACTCCCAGTCAAACAGATCTAGATGTCACTGAAGCTTAGTTCATTAATTCAAAGTATCTCTTATAAACTTACACAGCCAACCTATTTACATCACATCAAAAAAGTTCATGATTTAAAAAAAATGTATTAACCACTTTACTCTGATAGAAATGGCATCAGAATAATGATTTCTCTTCTCCAGCCCTCCCAAAAGTGAGAACGACACACTAAACGTTAAAGCATTTCCTACCTACCCCCTACTGGTGTATAGTGGAAAAGCAGGTTGTGAACACTGGAAAAAAGCTAAATCTTTCATTAAATAGATGGGCCAGTTTTTAGCTAAATTAAAATTATCCTGGAGACATAAGCAGAGAGATAAGGCTTTGGCTACTATATTTTCTAATTAAGGAAGTATCTATACCTAATTCTATACTTTAAAAGTCTTTCAATGAAAATCTAAAAATAGGAAAAAGCACAATACTGTCTACATACAAACAAGGTATTTTATGCTGCATATCTAAATTTGGTTCTATTTCCTCTTCATTTTCTATAGGAAACAATCAGCAAAATAAACTATTATTCTTTTGTAGAGAGTTCCTCACAGAGGATGATATTGTATGCAGCATCTCAATGCAAAGGGGAACATTGTGTGTAAATGATGGAGAGAGGAGCTGGTTCATTGACCATGAGTCACCCTTAATCTCAGACCAACCTTTGAGCACAGCCTAACCTTTGTTAGGGTGGAGGAATGGGGATTTTTTCAGATCCTCCCATATTTGTACTCATTTACCCCTTCTCCCTTGCTCATCTGACGCCCCCGCTTCCTCCCCCACCCCACAAAGTGCTCCTTATGAGGCTACCCACCCAGTGCTGTTCAAAGCAATGGCTTGGGGGTGGGATGCACAAGCCACTCTTAGTACCTGCCAGTCTGAACCTGGATTTCCCATATAGCAACACTCTTAGGCTAATCTCCAGCATGGTAAGGCTCAAATAAATAAAGTTAACTCACTCAACCTTTTCTGAAAAGATGTGGCTGTGACGGTTTCTTCACTGGTCTTGGATATCTCTTACTGAAAAGCTCATTCTTGGTGGCATATACTGCACCTTGGCACCCCTGACAGGAAGAGCCACAGACCATGCTATATTTAAATGCAGAGAGGCCGTCACAGTTAGGGCCCTATTAAATTCACAGTTCATTTTGGTCAAGTTCATGGTCATAGGATTTTTTAAAATCGTAAATTTCACGAGTTCAGATGAATTGAAATGAGTTCAGATGTTTAAATCTGAAATTTCACGGTGGTGTAACCATAGAGGTCCTGACTCAAAAGGCGACTGTTGTGGAGATCGCAACGTTATTGTAGGAGGGTTGCAGTATTGCCACCTTTATTTCTGCACTGCTGCTGGCGGCGGCGCTGCCTCAAGAGCTGGGCAGCTCTAGAGCAGTGGCTGCTGGCTGGGAATCCAGCTCTAAGGTGGCATGATATGGTATTGCCACCCTTACTTCTGCATTGCTGCTGGCAGGGCACTGCCTTCAGAGCTGGGCACCTGGCCAGCAGCTGCCGCTCTCTGGCTACCCAGCTCTGAAGGCAGTACAGAAGTAAGGGTGGCACTACTGTGGCCCTCCTTCAATAACCATGTAACTCCCCCACAGTTCCCTTTTGGGTCGGGACCCCCAGTTTGATAAACTCTAGTCTTCCCAGTGACATCTGTATTGTATAGTGTAAAATTACACAAAAGACCAGATTTCATGGTCCATGATGCATTTTTCATAGCTGTAAATTTGGTAGGGCCTTAGTCATAGCTCTTAGCTCGGCAGTAATATTAACCAAGGCAGAGGCTTCCAGGAGAGGAATCATCCGGAGGCTATAGGGGAGTGGGAGATTGATAGAAGCCTTTTATGGAGACGTGAAGAGAGATGTGAGGTGCTAATGTAACACCGTGGGCAGGATTGAACTGGGGACCTCTGGAGCTTAGTGCATGAGCCTCTACCGTATGAGCCAAAAGCCAACTGGCTCTTAGCTAAGGCTGTAGAGCAGACTCATTTAACTCATTCTCTCTAAGTGGTCTTGGTGCCACTAGATGGGACAGAATACCACACCCAGAAGGTGTGTGGGTTACACTAGGATTTGTAAAGAGAGAACTTGAGAAACATGGGGGCTTAGAAGGAGGAGTAGGGAAAGCAGCATGCCATGGTATCTACATGGTATCTTCACTAGGAGAAATGGTCTGTTTTTAGCACATTAGCTAACATGTTCAAATCCTACTGTGTCAAGGCAAATTGTAGTTTTAACATATGTTAGCTGGTCGAGGACCCTATGGTTTGCCTCAACCAGATAACTTATGTGCATTACAATTACAACTTGCCTTGTCTGCATTAGGATTTTAAACATGTTAATTAACATTTATTAAAATGCACTTTTTTCCATCCCAGATAAAAAAAGAAGACCACACTGGTGCCAGATGACTGTGTGTGTGAGGGTGAGGGGGCAAAGTCTGGGGAGAGTGTATGTGAGAGAGTGGAAGGCAAGTGTCTTGCAAGGAAGAAGGGAGGGAAGGTTGGGTGCCGGGGGATGGTAATCTGTTGAGAAGCAGGGAGATGTAACTACTAGCAATGTCACAGAAAGCATGCATGTGTGTTTGAAGAGGAGAAAATTTCAATGTTTAGATAAGAAAGGAAAAGAAAAAGAACTGCACGAAAAGAACCATGTTATGAATGAACCTATTCACTCCTGATATCAAATTATTCCTAACTTATCTGTAACTGTTAGAGAGATTCCTAAAAAGTTTATTATATCTACTGTATCACCATTATGTCATAGATAACATTGCATATGAAGA
The DNA here is from genome assembly GCF_016161935.1 of Mauremys reevesii. Classification (NCBI taxonomy): domain Eukaryota; kingdom Metazoa; phylum Chordata; order Testudines; family Geoemydidae; genus Mauremys; species Mauremys reevesii. The sequence continues at coordinate 27,755,194 of NC_052629.1, read as the reverse complement.
CTTCTTTAAAGAGAAACTTTTAGGCTCTATTTCTCTGGGAAACATTAAGTCAATCAATACTTCATAAAAGAAACATTCAAATCTTCCAGAAGAATCATTAGATGTGACAGTTCAGGCTACTGTTGTATAAACATACTTCCTTTCTGCCTATACATTGCCAGTACATGTATGTCCATACATAAATCATCTTTTCTTGATGGCTGCCTTTATCATGGATCCATAACTGCTAAAGAGGATTATCAAAAGTTCTTTAGCATATTCTGACAGTGCACTGCCCACTGGACTGAGTTTACTTTGTTAGCACTTTGATAGACCATGGTGCTATCAATAGCAGCGGCAGCTGTGTACAAATAATACATTCTCTTTTACAAAGAGATGAGATGTTTAGTGTACACTGCCTGTGTTAATCTCAACATACCTTGCATTAAAAACACATTTGAACATCAACAGTACTTGTTTTTACTTAGACCCTGTGTAGACCAGGGGGAAAAAGGTATACTTTTAAGATGTGCTAACACATTTTAAAAATATACTTTTTTCCCTAGGCTACAAAAGGCTATAGAAAGTCCATAGAAATTCCCCAGTCTTTTCAATTTCTTTTAAAATAATCAGCATCACAAATTGACCTCTAATCAGATCCATGTGAAAACATTCTGAACTCTTATAAAAAGTGTATTGTTTTAATCTATATTAGTACAGTTTTGCAAGTGGAGGAAAATGCTATAAACAATATACTGTGGGTGACTGTTATTGGACAATGGAATAAAAAAAATCTCCGTATGACTAGAAAGTAAATTTTATCATAGCTTTTATAAACTACTAAGGGGAAGAGGAGGATGAGCGAGACTAATAGAGTCTAATACATACCTATCAAGTACGTAACCAAGAGCCTTATGTCGTATTCCTGAGTAAACCGATGGGCTTGTTTCCCAAGCAATTAAATTGGAAGCATCATGGAAAAGATGAATGTTTACCAAGTCAAAGGCACTATGACAAAGGAAAAACAAATAAAATGACTCAGAATAAAAGAAAAAACATTAGTAGCAAGCAGCGGAGCATTCAACATCATAGCACAACATTGTATATTCACTGCTACGGCAACTTACATTTACTCATCCAGACAGTGCAAAGTTATGTTATCATAGCAGAAATTGCCATGGAGAGTAGCACCAATTTGATCCATAGTTAAGGTTTCAGCTAGGCTTCTGTTTAAAGTTTATGTATTATACAAAAATAGAAAGATTGAGATCAATTACAGCTCAGAGAGAGGGGAAGGGATTTTTGTGCAAACTAGGCAAACTATAACACAACATATGCATAACTAGAGCTGGTTGGAAAAATTCAGATGAAACAGTGTTTTAGAGATTGAAACATTTTGTGGAAATGGTTTGATTTCAGTGAAGATCCGATGGAACCTACCTGACTTCCTGCCAGTACACCTGCCTGCCCACCCAGTGGGCTACCAGGAACCCCCCGACTTCCAGGGTCTGCGGCGCCAGGGCAGCCCCAGGCAGACAGCCCCAGGCAGACAGCCCCAGAGCTGGTGTTCCATTCCCTTTCACAGAGAATTTTGACTTTTTTGGTTTTGCTCCTCATTGGAATGAAACTAAATCTTGAAATATTAAAATCCTCTGCAAAATGGAGTTACCTTTCTCTTACCAGTTCTATACATAACAACTAAATAAGAACATAAGAATGGCCATACTGGGTCAGACTAAAGGTCCATCTAGCCCAATATCCTGTCTTCCAACAGTGGCCAATGCCAGATGCCCCAGAGGGAATAAACAGATCAGGTAATCATCAAGTGATCCATCCCGTTGCCCATTCCCAGCTTCTGCAAACAGAGGCTAGGGACACCATCCGTGCACATCCTGGCTAACAGCCATTGGTGGACCTATCCTCCATGGATTTATCTAGTTCTTTTTTGAATCCTATTAGGATTCCACAGGTTGACTGTGTGTCATGTGAAAAAATACTTCCTTTTGTTTGTTTTAAACCTGCTGTCTATTAATTTCATTTGGTGACCCCTAGTTTGTGTGTTCTGAGGAGTAAATAACACTTCCTTCTTTATTTTCTCCACACCAGTCATGATTTTACAGACCTCTATCTTATTAATCTCTCCTCACATGGCAGCTGTTCCATACCCGTAATCATTTTTGTTACTCTTTTCTGAACCTTTTCCAATTCCAATACATCTCTTTGAGATGAGGCGATGAAATCTACAGGCAGTATTCAAGATGGGGACATACCATGGATTTATATAGAGGCAATATGATATTTTCTGTCTTATTATCTATCCCTTTCTTAATGATTCCCAACATTCTGTTCACTTTTTGACTGCAGCTGCACATTAAGTGGATGTTTTCAGAGAACTATCCACAATGACTCCAAGATCTCTTTCTTGAATGGTAACAGCCAGTTTAGACCCCATCATTTTATATGTATAGTTGGGATTATGTTTTCCAATGTGCATTACTCTGCATTTATCAGCACTGAATTTCATCTGCCATTTTGTTGCCCAGTCACCCAGTTTTGAGAGATACTTTTGTAGCTCTTCACAGTCTGCCTGGAATTTAACTATCTTGAGCAATTTTGTATCATCTGCAAAATTTGCCACCTCATTGTTTACCCCTTTTTCCAGATCATTTATGAATATACTGAAAAGGACTTGGCCCAATACAGGAACACCACTATTTACCCCTCTCCATTCTGAAAACTGGCCATTTATTCCTACCCTTTGTTTCCTATCTTTTAACCAGTTACCAATCCATGAGAGGACCTTCCCTCTTATCCTATGAGAGCTTACTTTGCTTAAGAGCCTTTGGTGAGGGACCTTGTCAAAGGCTTTCTGAAAATCTAAGTACACTATATCCACATGCTTGTTGACCCCCTAAAAGAATTGGCATGATTTCCCTTTACAAAAACCATGTTGACTCTTCCCCAACAAATTATGTTCATCTATGTGTCTGACAATTTTTACTTCCAATTTTAAGAAACATTCTAATGAATATGTCACTTTGCCTTATACCATTAGCATCCCATTCTGCTTCCATTGAACAAACCCTAGAACTTCACAGTTCCAGCCTCTGCTTCTGTGTTGCAGCAAACATTTGCTTCAACAGCTTTGCTTTGAGTAGGGAGATTAAGGGTATATATGCACTACAGCTGTTAGGTGTGATTTCCAACTTGAGGAGACATACCTGTGCTAGCTCTGATCGAGGTTGTGTGCTAAAAACAGAAGCATAGCCATGGTGGTGCAAGCAGTGCAAGGGATTAGCTGGTCCAAGTATATACCTGGGGTCTCAAATGGATCATATCTGGGGTGGATAGCCCTTCCTGCTGCTCATGCTGCCGCAGCTACACTTCTATTTTGAGTGCACTAACTAAATCAGAGCTAGCATGAGTATGTCAACTCAAGCTGGAAATTATTCTTTCTAACTCCAGGGTAGATGTATCCTTAGTCTCTCTACTCAGAGCAAAGCTGTTGAAGGAACTGTTTGCTGTGGCACAGAAGCAGAAATTGAAGCAGAAGGAGCCACAGAAGCAGCAGGAGCCACGAAGTTCCAGGTTTTATATAATGAAGCAGTTTTAGCTACCAAAATACAGAGTTTCATTTGCTTCTGTGGCCTTTGAGGCTGTGGTTAACTAATTGTTAGTCTCCAGCCCAGAGGATTTTTTCTGTGTGAGAAGCTAGAATTTTCCCAAAATGTACAATCTATAAAGGTTTTAAAAACCTTTGGGTAAAGGGAACTCTATAAATCATTATGAAAAGTAATGTGTTTAAACAAATCAGAATTTCTTACTCATGTGATCCCCTATTATTTAGTGAACAGGCACAATCAGACCCCAATCCCAATATCAGCAATTATTAATAATATAATTTGCATATAAGCAAAATAAACAGCTTCAGTGATTATAAAAACTCCAACGCACGTTCAAAATCTATATCACCTACATAAACCCTTTGTCTTGTATATGCCTCTGCTGTGAATGTTGCTCATTTGGGGAAGTATTTCAGCAAGGTACTTTAGCACATATTTAACTTTAAGCACATGAATCTTGACTTCAAATAGACTACTCATGTGCTTAAAATTAGGTACATGCATAAATACATTGCTGTATAGGGTCCTAAATTTGGATCAAATGTGTTCAGAACACAGAATCTCAGAGAGCTCCAGTTCTCTATCTCACCCAAAGAGTTAACAATATTAATGAAACCAACTAAAAAAGCAGATAAACCATCTACCAAAGAAACGTCTAATAGTCAACTGCAGATGACCATTAGAAACAGAGTTAATAGGTGGCACAGCTTCTTCTCAGAAAACGGTTTTATATATCATATTGTAATGATCTTGGACATTATTTGGTTGTAAACAAAAAAAAAAGTTCAAGGTGCAGATGGCTCATCAGGCTGATGCAGTTTAAGGCACATCAGTTTCCATAGCCAATACAGTTGACTTCTCACCTCTGTGGATCAGGTACCCATTTTGCAGTTGGGCGAACTAGAGGTAGCCTTTCAGTGTGAGATCGAGCAAGACTCATACCCACAGCTTCGGAAATTATAATGAAGTATTTTAACCACTCAGCCACCAGGCCTCAACTTATTTGAGGGTCCCATATTCATGCTTTCTTGATGGCACAATACATTATTATTTACTCTACTTTTTTTTTTTTTAGAATCTAATGGATGCCTTTGATATTTAGAACAAGATCTTCCATTCTAATTACCCAAAATTATATCAGAAACAACCATTAATTTCCCCTGAAATCTGCCATATCTATAGCAGCAGTTTACCAACAGCTTGAAGAATAAGAAACATATATCTGGTGTTCTTGAGAGAAAGAGCTTGTCTCTTTTTGAGCCAACCATTCATTCCTGGATAAACGAAGGTGAAATTTAACCAATTTTTCCAGTTTTTTTTCTTCCCAATTTTTGTCCCTTATACTCTTTTTAAATTTTAAAAGGCAAATAAAGAAATATACCCCAAAATAAATAAATATGAAATAAGCTCAAATTTAGAGGCTTTGTCTCTGAAATGTACCACAACATCAGAGTCAGTCTGCACTGAAGTTTCTCTGGTTTAGGTCACAGAGATACATGACCCATTCTCAGCCACTCTACCCAATAATGCTGGGCTTTAAAAACTATTGATAAGTTAAGAAGTAATGCAAAACTAACATAAGAGTGAATGTTAGTCCACATGACCTTCTCTTATAAGCCTATCATCAGACACAACTCAAGTGGGTTTGGTAGTCTCATGATGTAATACACATAATTGATAGTCAAGTACAGTCAGTGTCACAAACTTTTCAAACAGATCGCAAAATATTTTCCCTCAAATTATTGATATTAGATTCAGATCCTTTTGTCCACACTGAACTTTCGAACAGCTTTTCTTACTACGTTGCACTTAGTTTTCTAACTGTTTACATTATTTTCTAAGTAACATTATTTTAGCATAAATTACTAATTCATCTCAGGGTTACCCAACAAACTCACACTTTCCTAAGCACTCTTAAAAGGAAAGGATTGTTAAATATCTTAAATATTCACCATTTTAACTGAATATATTTATATTTAAAGACCTGTGTAGCAATAAATTTATTGAAAACAGGAGACATCTATTAGGGATAAACCTCTCAATTCCCTTTGATTTCTTATGGAGGCACTATCCCATCTCACATATAATAACTAATAATGTAACCCTACAGATAATAGCAAACTGAATATTTATGATTCCAAGTTTTTAAATATTTGGCCAGCATAGGATGAACCACAATCTGGGCCCAAAATAGTAAGGCAGACCTAAATTCTGCAAATAAAGAACAATTGCTCATTGCAAATGTGTTTCACTGCACAAATATGTAGCAGGAACTGATGTATATGGGCTTGATCCAACACCCAATGAAGTCACTGGAAGTTTTTCAATTGACTTAAGTGGGCACAGTGGCTTGTGCTCTAAATGGCTCTAAATAGAGAATGGTATATTTTTTCATAAATACTTCCAAAGCTTTTTGGATGTCTGTGCCTCACAGATAATTTTCTTGATCAGTCTAATGGCAAGTATATGCAAATATTAAAATCACATTTATAAAAATTAGTTTTACCACTTGTCATTTACAATTTACTGAGCATTATTATGCACATAATAAAGCTAAGCATTGTGTGTCATCTCTTCTTTGTAGCAAATAAATTTGGTTATAAGTTTCTCATAGAAAATATACATGAAATAAAGATAATAATAAATAACTTAATAGAATGCAACATACCAATCAGTAATACACCATCTTGTGCGAATGAAGCCTTTTCTGGACCATTTACACTGAAAAATAAATAAGCAAGTTAAATCAGTAAGCTTAAATGAAGGATTGATGGGAGTGTATGAAGAGGTTAAATATACTTTACAAGAGAATATTTTTACACTGTTTATTGAGAACATAAAACGAACAACCCATACAGTGTTTAAGTAATGAGCACTATGAACTATACAAACAGGATCAAAATAAATTATTATTCTCTACTATAAGGATTTAAATTGCACTGCTTACTTCTTTGTTTCACTAGTCTAACAATAAACTTGAAATAAAAACTACTTAAAAAAATCTAGTCACTTTTACATAAGTGAGTACTAACAGGGAAACGATTGTTACATTTGTACTTTCAGAAGAAAAATAAAATTACTTTGAATACATACCAGAAAAAAAACAACCAATTCTTATCAATTGTGCATAAATGCCTTAACTTGTTTGTAAATTTACCTAAACTGTGAAGTTGCATCATGGAGTTTTACAATGAATTTAAATGAATGGGACATTAGAAAGCTGTACTTTTTCTGCAGATTCTCCCTACCTAATAATTCTATAAAAGTTAAAGTGACTTTAAATGAGAGTGTAACAATACATTTATCAACACAACAACATCCTCTGTAAGATACAAATCAACTACTGCCAAGGTATAATACTGCTGGCATAGCAAAAGAATACTTTCAGCCGTGGTCCTAAATTGCTCTACCAAAAGAAAAAAATAATTTAAATTAAATTAAATTAAATAAGCCATTATGTTGGATCCCATTTATATACAGCTACAGTGACTGTGATGCTGGACTATTCATTGCCCCAGATATACTTAAATGAGGATGCCTATGATTTTGTGGCAAAAGACTGCAATACTTATAACTATATCATAATAAATAACTATTAACCATAGTATAGCATCCTTTAGAATGGAAGTAATCACACTTCTGGGCTCTCATGAGGCAATATATACAGCTTTTGACAGGTACCCTGCATCGTGCTTTCTTTTCTCCTTACTGTGAATAGGACACTAGATGAAATTCTCCACTCACCCCCAAAACTGTACCCTAATAAACTGGTGCCTAACAAAGTCCAAACCACCCAAACACCCTGAGAAAACCTGCTTCAATACAAAAATAAAACCCCCTCTGACTGCACACTCATAGCTGTTACCTACAACCCCACACTTGAACCCATACAGGGTATCATCAAACAAATTGATGGGGACCCTATCCTGAAAGAAATCTTTCCTGAAACCCCTCTTTTGGCCTTCAAACAATCCCCCAGCCTCACCAAGCTCATCATCAGAAGCAAGGTCCCCACAGAACCACCAACTCAAAGCGGCACCAGACCCTGCTAGAACAACAGATGCAAAACCTGCAGACATATCTCCACTGCTACATATCCCAACCACTACACACCTTTCAAGATCTATGGGTCCTATACCTACCTAATCACAACATGTGGTGTACTTCATCCAGTGCACTAAATGCCCCAATAACTACTATGTGGGTGAAACCAGACAATCACTACTCTCTCAAATGAGCTCACACAGGAAAATGACAAAAGACAAAAATACTCTTTCACCTGTGGGTGAACACTTTTCAAAAAGCAATCACTCTGTATTTGACCTAACCTTCATCCTCAAAGGAAACCTGCATAACACCTTCAAAAGATGAGCTCAGGAGCTTAAATTCATAACTTTGCTAGAAACTAAAAATCACAGTCTTAATAAAGATACTGGATTTATGACTGATTACAAAAATCTGTAACCCACTAACCTCCCCCTTTTGTCCTATGACTACAGGGGTGTTAATGGGCCACTTCACTTGAATAGTCTCATAGAATATGTACTTACTACTTATGCTAAACTATTTATATGATCTTGTATTTAGCTGTGACACTCCGAGTACCTTTCCCAGACCTGAAGAGCTCTGTGTAACTCAAAAGCTTGGCTCTCTCATCAACAGAAGATTGTCCAGTAAAAAATGTTATTTCACCCACCCTGTCTCTCTAATATCCTGCGACCAATAGGACTACAACAACATTGCATAAATAAAGTCAAAGCAGACTATTTTCTCATTATCTTTCAGATGAGCATCACCTCTTCTTTTCTTTTCTTTAACTGTATGTCTATCGTCCTGGTAACCACGTTTACCTCCCTAGTTCTTGTGGCAACAAATCAACTGTAACCAATCAGAAGAATGCAAAAAATACAGTCCCTTTACTGAGGTTCCCTTACCCCCCAACAAAATCCTCTTTATATTCAAAACATCAGTTTATAGAGATACATTTAAAATGTTTATTGTATTGACCGAACAACAACTTGAACTTGGTAGCTTGAAGGTGAAAACTTACATGAAACTTTTCTTTTAACACAAGTCCACAGTGGGTTGTGTAAGTAGAGTTATCCAGAAATGCTGGGCTACTCTCACTGATTTATTTTTAATTGAAAAAACAGACTATTTAAGGATTTGTTTTGGAAAAAATATATATATAATTATGTGAACTATATAAATTTAAGAAAAAAGTTATTCCACTTTCTAGTCTACAATTTTTGATAGTGTCCCTTTAAATACCTATCTCCAAGATCTGAATTTTACAATCACATCTGTTGAGCAGCTCTCAACTAAAGAACAGTTTTGGCTGAAACATGCTAGTGAGGATTGCTGGCATTCTCATACACTTCATATAGTTTCATCAGCTTCATATTGATTCAGCAATTGGAAAAACAAACGTGTTCAATTGAAAATAGTAAAAAGTTCAAAAACATTGATTAACAACAAAGTGCTTTATCCAAAGACTCAACATTTATATCTGGTAATGTGAACAGATTGCACAATGAATGCTTTTTCTTCTATTTTTTTTTCATGACTTGAATTATGTCCCCATAATTTCAGCTAGTTTGCTATAGAGGCACAGGGTGTTTTCATGACATTTTAGTTATTTTTTAAAAATCTGACATGGTTCTGTGCCTTTTTCTTCCTGCATCAGGGATTTGTTTGTGCCTGCCAGTTGTCCTTTCATAAGAATGTTTCAGTCTATGATTCAACTTTGGGTGCCTGACTGACCAAAATGAATGAAGAACCACTGAGATTAATTTGTTTGAAGAAGAGTTGAGGGATATTGAAGGGGAGATTTGAGAAGAGATAGTTGACTTGTGGGAGAGTTATAATTAGTATCACTAATAATGATAATTACTATCACTAATCCTCACAATGAGAGATACCATAGTCATATTCCAGCCCATTTTTCTAGTCCTTTGATAGCTTTCATAACTTATTTAATAAAATTAGCTTTGAAGAGTTCTCCTTTATCCAAAACATTGTGGATACCAAGATACCTAATTTGTGAAAGCTCTTTCAGGGTTGTAAAGATTTACTAGAAGACCATCAACATTGAATAAGGTTTGCTTGCATATTTTCTGTTTGTAATCATTGTATCTGAATTTTATTTCTAAACAGTGGCTACAGATTCTATTTCAATTAAGACTGGTGACAAATCATACCACTACTTGAGTCTTCTTTCCCAACTGAATTCTTTTAACATATTTAGATTGTGATCATACTAACTACTAACTAACTAAATAAAAACACAGAGAACCCTCTTACAACTACATTCAGCCTATTTCCAGAGTCCTGTGTCAAATGCCACTCATGTATCTCAACATCCTCACCTCCATTAACACAGCAATTGCTAAATTTACCACCACAATAAATTTATCTTGAAAGAAAACAGACCTTCTAAAAACAAGGACTTTATAAACAGTTAATGGATTTCAAAATAACTCCGGCTTTGAGTATTTCAAATGTTAGTATCAACTACCTTGCTATCGGTTTTTTAAAAATTGGATTCTTTACAGATACTCTTTCAGGATGTCTGATGCATTATGGAATGTATCATAACCTCAAAAAGCTCCGTTTTAACTAGTATGACTGAGTGACATCTTGGCCTCACTGAAGTCAATGGCAAGAATCACATTGACTTAAATGGGGCCAAGATTTCACCAGAGGCCTCCTGTATTAAATGTCTTTATCAAGCAAAGCTACCATGTGCTACTAGTAATCTTCAAAATAGTCAATTATGCTTGACTGGGAACACTGTACGGTGCCCCCTGAACAACATTCAAATCAAGTTTTCCATAGTCAACTATATAAAGCCTCACCCTACAATGGAGCAGCTTCTCCATTTTAAAGAAACAAAGCTTCAGGCATTCACTTAAGAACTAACACTGCAACTGAAATTTGTGTACTCTTGGCAGCTGATTGGACCAAAGCAGTAAACACAGCCAGAACTGGAATAGGATATTTTGATGGAACTTCATACTACAAAAGACTCCTTCGAATGACTCTAGGGAAACTAGTTCTTTTATATCCTTTTAGACCAGCTTCCCCTTTAGCGAACAGCAGCCACTCTGGACTTTCAAGAGGGGACATCCATAGAAGGGCCCCATCCAATTCCCTCAGGCTGCGACTAGGGGTACGTCTACACTACGGGACTATTCCGAATTTGCATAAACCAGTTTTGTAAAACAGATTTTATAAAATCGAGTGCGCGCGGCCACACTAAACACATTAAATCGGTGGTGTGCGTCCATGGTCCGAGGCTAGCGTCGATTTCTGGAGCGTTGCACTGTGGGTAGCTATCCCGTAGCTATCCCATAGTTCCCGCAGCCTCCCCCGCCCCTTGGCATTTCCGGGTTGAGATTCCCCCTCCCTCCCTGAAAGCGGCAGACAACCGTTTCGCGCCTTTTTTGCTTGGTGAACTGTGCAGACGCCATAGCACAGCAAGCATGGACCCTGCTCAGCTCAATACCGCAATCGTGGATGTTTTAAACACCTCACGCACTCTCGTGCAGTATATGCTGAACCAGGACCTTCGAACCGAGGCGAGTAAGAGGCGGATACGGCAGCGCGGCGATGACAGTGATGAGGACGTAGACACAGAATTCTCTCAAACCGCGGGCCCCGGCGCTTTGGAGATCCTGATGGTAATGGGGCAGATTCTATCCATTGAACGCCGATTTTGGGCCCGGGAAACAAGCACTGACTGGTGGGACCGCATTGTGTTGCAGGTGTGGGACGATTCCCAGTGGCTGCGAAACTTTCGCATGCGTAAGGGCACTTTCATGGAACTTTGTGACTTGCTTGCCCCTGCCCTGAAACGCCATAATACCAAGATGAGAGCAGCCCTCACAGTAGAGAAGCGAGTGGCGATAGCCCTGTGGAAGCTTGCAACGCCAGACAGCTACTGGTCAGTCGGGAATCAATTTGGAGTTGGAAAATCTACTGTGGGGGCTGCTGTGATGCAAGTAGCCAAAGCAATCACTAAGCTGCTGCTACGAAGGTTGTGACTCTGGGAAACGTGCAGGCCATAGTGGATGGCTTTGCTGCACTGGGATTCCCTAACTGTGGGGGGGCGATAGATGGAACCCATATCCCTATCTTGGCACCGCAGCACCAGGGCACCCAGTACGTAAACCGGAAGGGGTACTTTTCAATGGTGCTGCAAGCACTGGTGGATCACAAGGACGTTTCACAAACATCCACGTGGGATGGCCAGGAGGGTTCATGACGCCGCGTATTCAGAAGCACTACTCTGTTTAAACGGCTGCAGCAAGGAATTACTTCCCAGACCAGAAATTAACAGTTGGGGATGTTGAAATGCCTGTCGTTATCCTGGGGGACCCAGCCTACCCCTTGATGCCATGGCTCATGAAGCCATACACAGGCAGCCTGGACAGTGGTCAGGATCTGTTCAATTACAGGCTGAGCAAGTGCAGAATGGTGGTGGAATGTGCATTTGGCCGTTTAAAGGCACGCTGGCGCACATTACTGACTCGCTCAGACCTCAGCCAAACCAATGTCCCCTATGTTATTGCTGCTTGCTGTATTCTCCACAATCTCTGTGAGAGTAAGGGGGAGACCTTTATGGCGGGGTGAGAGGCTGAGGCAAATCACCTGGCCGCTGATTACGCGCAGCCAGACACCAGGGAGATTAGAAGAGCACACCAGGAAGCGGTGCGCATCAGAGAAGCTTTGAAAACAAGCTTCATCAATGGCCAGGGTACAGTGTGACTGCTGTGTTTGTTGATGAACACCCAACCCCCTTGATTGACTCAGTCCCTGTAAGCAACTCCCCCTCCCCCTTCGAGTACAGCTTACTTATGCAAATAAAGTCACTCTCATTTAAAAAGCATGAATTCTTTATTGATTCATTATAAAAAGAGGGAGAGAAGTAAGGGTGTGCTTTGAGAGGAGGATAGGAGGGATGGAGAAGGCCATTAAAAAAAATTCAGAGTAACGACATCCTTCTGGTTGGGCTGTCCACGGGGGTGGAGTGGGCGGGTGCACGGAGCCTCCCCCCACGCGTTCTTACACGTCTGGGTGAGGAGGATGTGGAACATGGTGAGGTTGAGGTGGTTATACAGGGGCTGCAGCGGCACTCTGTGATCCTGCTGCCGTTCCTGAAGCTCCACAAGACGCCGGAGCATGTCAGTTTGATCACGCAGCAGCCCCAGAGTTGCATCCCGCCACCGCTGATCTTCCTGCCGCAACCGCTGATTTTCCTGCCGGTCTTCCTGCCGCCACCTCTCATCTCGGTTGTCCCTCCTGTCCTCACGTTCACTGGCCTCTTTCCTGTAATTTGAAACCACGTCCTTCCACTCATTCAGATGAGCTCTTTCATTGTGTGTAACTTCCATAATATCCGAGAACATCTCATCTCACGTCTTCTTTTTCCTCCGCCTTATCTGTGCTAGCCTTTGGGATGGAGGAGGGATGGTTGAAAAATTTGCAGCTGCATGAGGGAGATAAATATTTAGAAAGATACATTTTACAGAACAATGGTTATACTGTTTCACAATGAACATCACAATTCACCTAGCACATGTGATTTCCCTACAAGGTCGCATTTTTCATCTTAATAGTGAGTGCTTGCAGCTCTGGAGTTACAGATCTCACAGACACAGGTCCAGGCATCAGAATTCAGCTTGCATGCGGCCATGGTAAGCCACTGTCTCAGTGATTTACCCCTCCCCCCCAACGCATGGCTAATACCACGCTAGCTCCCTGCTAATCAACAACCTTCCCCCTCCCCCCCACCCACTGCGTGTCTGGTAGTTTGGGGAAGATCGCCGGTGACCAAACAGAAAAGATCATCGGCATTTCACTCCTCCTCCTCCCCGCCGCTACATGCAGGAAAGTGTTTTTTTTAAGCTGCTGCATTCCACGAACCCAGTAGAAAAATGGCCACCCCCCTTACTTAAATTCCTGATTTTTAACCAGGTTATCCTGAACGATATCACTTTGCTGAGGATAACAGAACAAGATAAAGAGCGGATGCTTCTTGAATGCCAGCAGTCACCGGGACCATACGCTGCTATGCTTTGCCACGCAATGATACCTGATTACTTGCTACATGCATGGCATGGTAAAGTGTCCTACCATGGTGGGCGGAACAAGGATGCCTTGCCCAGAAACCTTCTGCAAAGGCTTCTGGAGTACCTACAGAAGCACTTCATCGAGATGTCCCTGGAGGATTTCCTCTCAATCCCCGGACATGTTAACAAACTTTTCTAAGTAACTATACTGTCTGCGAATGCATCCCAAGTCCTCAGGGCAAATCAATCATTAAAAAAGGCTTGCTTAAAAAACAATGTTTGCTATTTGCAAAGATACACTCACCAGAGGTCCCTTCCATGGCGTCATTGTCTGGAATAGTTGCTTGTGAGGGCTGGGAGCAGGGTAATTCCGTCAGGGTGATAAAAAGCTCCTGGCTGCTGGGGGTCACGGAGTGCTGTGTGCTCTCTGCTAGGTCTTCCTCTTCTTCTTCATCTTCATCTTCCCCGTCTGCATAATCCTCAGACATGGCAGAGATTACAACCCCCACCTCGGAATCCACGGTCAGGGGTGGGGTACTTGTGGCACAGCCCCCTAAAATTGCATGCAGCTCAGCATAGAAGCGGCATGTTTTTCGACCTGCCCCGGACCTTCCGTTTGCTTCTTTGGTTTTCTGGTAGGCTTGTCTGAGCTCCTTAACTTTCACTCTGCACTGCACTGAGTCCCTGCAGTGGCCTTTATCCGTCATAGCCTTAGAAATTCTTTCAAATACTTTTTCATTTAGTCTTTTGGAACGCAGTTCTGTTAGCACTGAATCCTCTCCCCATATAGCGATCAGATCCAGTACCTCCCGAGCGGTCCATGCTGGGGCTCTTTTTCGATTCTCAGGAGACTGCATTGTTAACTGTGCTGATGAGCTGTGCGTGGTCACCTGTGATGATGAGCTCTCCACGCTGGGGAAGCAGGAAATGAATTTCAAAAGTTCGCAGGGCTTTTCCTGTCTACCTGGCCAGTGCATCCGAGTTGAGAATGCTGTCCAGAGCGGTCAGTGGTGCACTGTGGGATACCTCCCGGAGGCCAATACCGTCGATTTGCGGCCACACTAACCCTATTCCGATATGTTAATCCCGATATTAGCGCTACTCCTCTCGTCGGGGAGGAGTACAGAAACCGATTTAAAGAGCCATTAAAATCGATATAAGGTGCCTCCTAGTGTGGACGGTTGTGGCGTTAAATCGGTTTTACGCTCCTAAAACCGATTTAAACGCCTAGTGTAGACTAGGTTTAGGATACCTCTGGACACTCATATTAATCAGGGTATTGCCTGATTAGCTTCTTCCATGCTCTTTTTCTTCTCAGCCATGTCTATATGTTGGTAATAGAGGCTCAGTGGGGGATTGAGGGCTCAGGGAAATATATAAGAGAGAGGGAGAACATGGATATTTTAAATATTGGATAGCAATGGGTATTTTTAACACAATAGATTACATCAGATTCTTGCATCTCAGAACTAGGTTAAATAAAAGCCAATTTAGATGAAGTTACTCCTGTCTTTAGGTAAAATAATAGACCTGCAACTTCTTTAGATTTGGAACAATTAGGATGGTGAATGGATGCACAAGTATTTGCAGATATGCATATCGATCTAATTAGGATCTGTACAGTGTTTCTTATTCTAAAATGTATCTATTGTCAAATTTGCAAATGTGACAACTCATTTGCATATTAGTTGATATGCCATCTTAGGGTCCAAATACAAAAGTCTGTTATGGTATTTTGGGGTTTCCTAATGCCTACACTTGTGCAGTGACTACTGGTTTTATGCACAGCAGTATATACTGGATCCCACTTTGCCAAATTTTCATTGTAATAAATGAAATTAAAAATCTGAAAACTCTGAGTTTAAAACACCTCACATTTTTAAAACTTGCAGTTAAATTGTGCAAGCTTTCTCTTTGTGAATAGGGTCCCCCGGGGAGATTGTGTTGACCTTTTAAAACCCTCTAGAAACACCACCTACATAAATAACCTCAGCTACATGGGGTAAAAGGACCTCTAGACAACATTAACATGAAGAGAGAGGTTATGGAGGGCTAATGTCAAAATGCACTGTGAGCAATAAGTAATGAACACAAACCATGATTGATAATGACTAGCACAGAGCCTTAATTCATCTTTTCTCCATCATTCTACTGTGAGGGACCATATAAAATTAAATAGTGGCCCAGCAAGGGTTTATTCAACCATACAAAGCAGGGGCATGAAGGAAAGACAGATTAAAGTAGCAATGACTGGAGTGTAATTGCAGCTTCTTAAATGAACAGCATGGTTCAAAGAGGAAGAAGGGAAAAAATTTGTAGATGAATCAATTGAACAACAAAAGAAACCAGGTCTAACAAACTGCAAGTGCAGCTGATACACTAAGTGACCTTCAGTATCAATACCTCCAATGTTATATTGTCATTGCAGTAAAGGGAACTCCTCCTTAGAGCCTCATGTAGGGACTTGTGTTAAATGCTATTCCACATATATTACAGTATGTTCAGTGGTTTACACTAGTCAGTAATAATACCAGTTGTATGAATGCAAAAAAAACCCAAAACAACTTATTACAACTTCTAATAGAAAAAATCTGGATGTAGCTCCTGATGATGACAGCTTTCCTCTCCTTGATCGCCCTAAAGGATTCTAAATGTTTACACTATTGTGGAGATGTGAAATCATTAGATTAGATGATAAACTCTTTGGAGCAGGGACTGTATCTTCCTAACCTTCCTGAGTGTTAGAACAGCACATAGCTCAGTGAGGTCCCAAACCTGTTTGGGCCTTTGGATGCTATTGCAATACAAACAACACTATTCAAAAATTATAGCAAGTTCTGCTACTCTAGGATTTGTAAAAGCAACTTAATAACCCAGCAAATTTTATAAAGACTTCTACTTGGGAATACAGCATATTTTAGCTTTAAATACTTAATTTGAAGTTTATTTGGCTCATGATGGAATTTTTCTCAAATTACATTCAAATTTGTGATCTATATACAGCTATGCTCCTACAGCTATAGGTGCCGACTTACTCAGATCCCGGGGAGTGCTCGACCAGTGCTCTGACCCAGGCCCTGCCCCCACTCTACCCCTTTCTCCAAGCCCCCACTTTGCCTCTTCCTGCCCCCACTTCTCCCCCTCCCCCCAGTGCCTCCTGCACGTGGAGGTCGGGAGGCCCTGGGAGGGAGGGGAAGGAGCTGATCCGCAGGGCCGCCAGTGAATGCTGAGCACCCACAATTTTTTTTTTCCTGTGGGCCCTGGAGCAACCACAAAGTCAGCACCTATGCCTGTAGCACAGTAGCTGTCTTAGTTATTAGAATGTTCAGAAACACTTATCAGTAGTTCAAGATTCTAAAGTTAATCTACATAATGGTAGAAAAACTAACAGCATGTGGCATGCCAGTTGATAATTTTACTCTTAACATAGAGCTATAATGACCAATTATCTAATAGAAAAATACTATCTAACATGGATTTGGAATTTGCTAAGAAAACATCTAAATTGCAAAACTGACATTTCAAAAAGGGAATTTGCACACAATGTTAATAAATACAACAAATGTGATAAGTCAAATGCATTTCCATCCAGTTTTATACTAAAGCATATAATTTCTAAATAATTACATCCATTGCAAATGTATTTATATGGATCAGTAATAATATATTAGCCACCAACATATATAATTTCTTTATGGTAATTATTCATTTCAGAGTTCTACTTCTGAAAACACTGTTTTTGAGAGAGTACAATTGCATACAGTATGTAATTTTCAAGAGCAAGTACATTTTGGGTCAAACTGTGCAGCTTTGCTTGAGCAAGGATTGCAGATTCTGGCTTTCATGGGCAAATTTGATTTTAGTTCTAGCAGTCACTTGACAAAATTTCTCTCTTTGCTACATTGGTCAACTGCAATGAATTCACAGGATTGCACAGGTGTGATTGTAGGCACATTTGGTCCATTAACTATTTCTAAATGCGGAAGAAGAAAGCAGTGAGTGTCCTCAGTGTTAACATACTGTAATTGTACAAACTAATGACCCAATCTCATATTCATTACTTAGGTAAATAAACCTCATATTGACAGCAGCGTAAAATTTTCTTGATAGAAGCGCAGAATAGGCTTAGAATGTTTCACATTCCTGTTTTTTTCTATTCATATCAAATGAGACACAAATAAAAGTGCTCTGAGTACGTCCAGATGTTACTTAACCCAATGATTTCTCTCTGAACAATTTAACTGTGGATCATATTAATTGGAAGGAAACTAAAACAATAGTCAGATGAGTTCTGTCCACAGTTCTTTCTGCTAGCACAGGCAGCTTCTTGCAGGGGGCTCATCTGTCAGAGGCCTTTCTGTGACTACCTCCCTGTGGTGCTGGCAAATGCATCTTATGAAAGGAAGGCTGATTTAGTTAATTATTTTTAATTGGATGTTTTAGTTAAGTGTTTCAAACTGATAAAAGCGGCCTACATGCATTTCGTGCCAGTAATCAGGACAAGAGCATGGAATGAGGAAAGGTCAAGGGGTCCCCTCTCTGTGTTAAATAACCAGGAAAGAGCTAGTGAGTTGGAAGTCACAGAAGAAGGGATTGGGAATAAGAAGTGGCTGACCCTACAAGTAGCTGCAGTCATGCGAGTTCTGTGCTAGCAGCTCTCTGGCTTATAATTACAGCCAAAATAACAAAAATAATTACTTGCAATCACAAACTTACAATTAAGTATTTGAAAACAGAACTCAAAAAATGTATGAGCACAGGCTTATAATCACTCCCTCCAGTCTTGGAGCCTTAGTATTTCACCTGTCCTACAGATTTTTCTGCCTCTACATGGTTTATTACACTAAAAAACCACAGCCCAGAACTACATTCCTATTTAAAAAAACACTTCTTTTTAACAGGACAGGGGAATTTAGGGTTGCCAGGACTCTGCATGGATGTGTCTGTCTTGTAGGTCACATAAGAACAAAATATGATAGCACTGCTATAGTTCATTTCCTCCAAGGCTTTCAGAATGCTTTACAAACATAAATTAATTATACCTCACAACAACCCAGTAAGGCAGATATTGTTATCCCCAGTTTACACATGGGATAGCTGAAGCACAAGATTATATGACTTGTCCACAATCATGCGGCAAATTAGAGAGAGACAGGACAGGACAGCACAGCACAAGAACCCACCTCTCCCAATTCGCCTGCCTCTGCTTAAACCACGAGATCATCTCCCTGCCTAATAGGACAATTTCTAAGGACCCTACCTTGCAAACAGTTATGGAAGTGCTTTGCTTGAAAACATGCAAGTAATTCCATTAACTTCATAGGAGTGCTCACTTGTTTCAATAAAATGTTTGCAGGATTAGGGCCTAAAACAGCACAGCACATAAAGTACAGCTAGAACAGATAAACAAAAAGGTGTGGTCCTGAATGCCCTCACCAGTCCGAGGTATAAGCTGCAATCCAATACCTTTTGGTTGCTTGCTGGTCTTTAACAGACCCAAACACTCTGTTTGTAAATACTAGGAAAAAAGGGACTTCCAGGAACACAGTTGAGAAAAGAACTACAGGTAGGGATAAGAAGACAGACAATTGCCTGCAGTTTTTAAAGCAATGAGCTTGGCTTTGACTTTAAACAAGCTACTCGTTAGCTAATCCACTGTTTGTAAGCCCGCACAAAAATTGAGTAAAGATTATATAGATCATCAGTGCTCTCTGAGAGAAGTATCTAAATGTTAAAACAGGACACCCCTCCCCCCCGAAACAGCCAAACAAAAATCATGCCCCAGGAAAGGGATATCACATCTTTCACCTTACAATATTAAGTCTCTCCTCAGATCTCCTGTTAATAGGATTCCTTTAGCCAGCAGATGGATTGTGAATACGGGCAGTTTCATCTACTAAAAGACGACATAAATCATCATTGAGAAAGGAGAGACCGCAGTAAGGTTATCACCATACAGCCTTCTCCATGAAAGGTTTGCATTAAAGCATTAGTGAAATTAATTCATCTTTCATAAGAGCTTTGAGCAGTATCTGTGATCTATGATAACAACCAATTTCTCACTATGGGGGAAAAAACATTACTCTGCCCTGATAGACTACACAAATCTGCTTTTTTAAATGGCCTAACATTATCTGCAGTGTTGCTCCCAAAGGCATCATTTCAGATTCATGCCCAGCCAAGAGGACCCATAAATCAACACAGAAAGTTTTGTTAGTTTTATATTCAGTGGGCTGTAATTATTTTGAATTGCATTATGCCTCAATCATTGTAATTACTTTTAGATCATCCTTAAGCGGCAGTAATAAAAAGAAAAGAAATCAGTCTTAAACCAATTCACACATACAAAAAAAGTTAATGTAATGATAAAAGTCTGGCTAAAACACACAAAAGCCTGGAAATTTAGTGTGAAGACTGATATGTTGCTCATGCATCTCATTGTGGCAGAAGAGATTTTTAGAATACCCACTATTTGAAGTCTATTTATTGAAGACCATCTAATCACCAATGTGTGGGAAAGAGGAAAATGGGTTAAACACAGTGATCTAGTTTCAGCTGTAAATATACAAGCTTAAGTTAGATGTAGTGTAGGCTTTTTGTGATATTTTTCCTTTTTCTGCCTTAAAATGAAAGAGAACAAGAAACGTAAAATTTAACTATATATTAAAAATATCTAGCATTACTTTCAACTTTTGCCAAGTAAACAAAAAAATTTACCTGCCATATGTATGCCATACTGCAGCCTGAAATGAGTGGAAATATATGCCGAAGTGTAGCTATAGCAACCTTATTATAATATATTGTGTTGTATGGAGAAACAGAGCCTAAACCCTGAAAAAAAAGTCTGAGCCAGGGGTTTCTCCTTTTTCATACACCACCTCCATAACATCATTTGGACAACTAAAGGAATTGCTGACTTAGAAAAATAAAATCAGAAAATATTTTTTGTGTTTTCAGATATGTTTTAATGTAATTTAGCAGGTAGAAATAAGTAGAAGCCTGTACTGTGTGACTAGCAAGTTCTCTATAGTTAACATCAAATGTTCCAGGGATAAGGCTCTAAAAAAGTTGTAATGTATGATTATTTTTTTCGAGAAGTTGTGGCCACAGTTTGTTAAAGTTTAAATTTTGGTGCAGTCAATTCAAGTACAATAAAAACAAAACAAAACAAACAAACAAACAAACAATGCTCCCTCTCCCCATCATCATGGGCAATTGCAAGTGAGCGTGGAAATGCCCTCAAATTAGAGGTGTGGTGGCTTTGCAGGAGAGTGGGGGTCTTCAAGACAGAGACATGGGAGCCCCTAAGGGCAGAAGTAAGGGGGGGGGTTCAGGTTATAAAACTCTAGTTTTGTAACTTACTAAATGTTGAGTTGGCAACAGGGTCCTTTACTCTCGAACAGGGGCTGGATAACCCCCCTTCCCCCAAATTCCTTCAATTTCCAGGGCATGGTACGGGGACCTGAGCCCTTGTGCCCTAAAGGTGGCCCCAGCTCAGAGACCCCTGAAGGCCCTGTGGAGGACTAGCAGCCCCTGTCACAGGCCTTGACTGGTCCCACTCACCAAGGCCTCCCTGAGCCCATCCCCCGGTACAACCAGGCACCTGTGGAAGGTGCAGGCCTCAAGGTTGAGCAGGAGCTGCTGCTGCTAGAGGTGGAACTGCCCTAGGCAAAGTGAGAGAGAAGTGCCAGCAGGACTGAGTGCCGATGGCAGCAGTCTGTATGGAGCCAGGGCAGAGAGTGGGGCAAGCCCCCTGGGAATCCACCTCTGACCCACATGGGTCCCCAGTCCCATCCTTCTCCTTGTCTGCCTCCACCAGTGGCCCTACTGGGTCATGACAAAGGAGTGGCTGTGACAGATTTGAGTAGCATTGCAATCCTGTGCACAAGGTCTCAACGCCATTCATTTAAATTTTCCGTAACTATAAAAAGTTGCAGTGTGTGTTAAAAGCTGCAGTTTCCACAACACAACCATGAGCTGTGATTTTCTTATAGCCTTATCCATTCACAATCTGCTGTTCAAAACTCTCAACAGTATGATGAAATAATTCCTTAATATGGATCAATCAGTCTTATTTCTTTTGTCAACCAGCCACATTTCTACAGCTTATCAGTGATGGAGAAAAAGAATTAAATAAAATGCTCTGAACAGCCACCAATGCTCCCCTTCAAGTAGAGCAAAACCAAACTCCTAATGTAAGTATTTAACATTTATTTTTATTTTAAGAGGCCCAAATGAAACAAAAAATATTATCAAAAAGGCAGTTAATTCTGTTTACATTCTCAGTAGATGTATGTGTATTATAAATGAGAACATGCTTGCTAAAAATCATACATCAGAAGGGATAATCTTCATGCCATCAACCCTAATTATTTAGGCAGTGCTCCCCCCAGGCATGGATGAACTAGCTATATGCCTGCACAAATATTTACAAATATTCTGATTTCATTTTTAAATTCAGTTACTACTGAACTTAAGTAATTTGCACATTTTACCTACAAAAGTCAGTAAGAACTGACTTTGTTTATTTGTATTCTTTTGATTTTTAAAATCCATACAACAGTAAGTGCTTATTCTGTGCTCTGTGCACTCCTGTAAAATGTACTATCTCAAAAATAAAATTAAGTGTCAAAGAACAGAAATGAATCCAGCAATTTTATTGAGGTTTGCATGTGGTACCCAAAAAAACCCCAGTGCCCTTAGCTTGACTTTGTAGGTTTTGTCCAGGACTTTAATTTCAATGTCAGGTATGTTACAGTCCTTATTTTGGGAAGAAAATACCACCATGAAGATCACAAAACCAGTGCCAAATAGTAATAATAAATAACTTTTTTTTTAAAGGAAGTAAAATATATTCATGTATCCTTGAAAGTTACTTGCTGTTCTTGCAAATACAACAGGCACTATTAAAAATTCAACATATACCTCCCCTAGTACCTGCAGTAACCATGGTATCTTCCTACACAGAATAAAAGATGCTATTACCACACCACTGTGGCAAAGCAGATATGGTTTTAAATGGTACCCAGTTGTACTTACTTACATCCCATCTACTTAAGGAGGAAAACCTATTTGCCTAGAACGGATTCATAATCTGGACTCTGCCTGTTCTGTGAACTGTAATGTACTACTAAATATTTTCAGCATGTTTGCACCCCTCACCAACAACATTTTAAAAAAAATACATAAAATGAAAAAGATACACAAAGGAAAGTTTGTTTGGATCTCCTATAAATAATAAATTCTTTACAACGTGTTACTGTTTAAACATAGAACTCCAGTTGAGTTTGATAAATATACTTAAAGGCTTACAAAAATGTATATTATAGGTTCTATGAAATGGAGACATAAACAAACTAGAGGCTTATGACTTGATGCTAATCGAGTTCATACCCTTTAAGTCAGGAGTAACACCAATGGAATCATCAGTGCAAGAGAAACTAGAACCGGACCCTTACACTTTGGAATGCTCCATTGGACTGTACATACCTCAGGGAAATAATCCTGTGGAAACTTCTCTTTTTCCAGCATAGGTGTGCTTTCTAATGTATCTGAGTAGATTTCTTTGCCAGTAACCTTTTTATACTTCTTGGCTAGGAAGAGATATAAAAACACACTTAACATATGTACCTATATCATTGCAACCAGCTTTTAGCATTCATCAGAAAAGCAGCAGAATCTATAGGATAGAGGCAGTGTTGGTCTGGTCAATTAGTATGTAAAAATCAGAGCTAGTTTTTGATGGTAGGAAGAGGCAAAGTTGGACCACAAGTTACACCATCTCTTGCTTATTTTGCATATTGCACTGGGTTGCAGGCAGTGTGAATTTTTAACTATTTGGGTATTATTTGTTGTATTACCATAGCATCTAGGAGCCCTACTCATGGCCCAAGACCCCATTCAACCTTGGACAGAAAATCTTGATGAAATCTGGGTCTGAGATGTTTGGTCTGGTCTCTAAGAAACATCCAGAAACCTACACTGAATAGTAACAAACAGATCAAAAACAGATATAAATAAATTTATTAAAAATAAATTGAAGGGTAAATGATGCTATTTAAAATACTGTAATTGTATAGTTTATCATTTACTTTATTTACATTTTCAAATATATGCCTGTTCTTTACACTAGGCACAGACATAATATAAAAATTACACATTTTACAAAACAAGCCAATATCCAATTACCTACTGTCTCAACCTTTAAAGTCAGCAGTACTACCAATTATTACCTCCTTAACTCCCTTAGGCCTTGTCTACAATACAGGGGTAAGTCGCCCTAAGTTACGCAACTCGAGCTTTATTATTTACGTAGCTTAGGTCAACTTACTGCAGTGTCTACACTGCGCTGCATTGACGGGAAATGCTGTCCCGTCGACTTACCTTACTTTTCTTGTTCCGGTTGAGTACTGGAGTCGATGGGAGAGCGATCTGTGATTGATTTAGTGGGTCTTCACTAGACCCGCTAAGTCAACCCCTGGTGCATTGATCGCAGCAGCATCGATCCCCAGTAAGTGTAGCTATTCCCTTAGACTGTATGGAGCAGAATTGTAATTGGCCAATACTACCCTCTGGAAACTCTCATAAACGAGCCAAGCTACTCTTCCAAGGTTCGCAGGTGTCAATAAAATCTCATGGTCAGTGGTACAAAAAGGGATCTAAATAATCAGCATATATGAGTAGATTGCTAGGAGGAAGTCATCAGCTGACACAATCAGTGCAGCTTCTGTATCACACTTCAGGGCCAAAACCTAACCTACCAAAGAGAGTAGAGGACTCCATATATTGCCAGAATTGCCTTATCACAACTTTCTCAAACTTCTCCCAAAAAAGGAATATTCAAGATAGGGCAATATTGGATAGTTTTTTTGGTGTCAACATATGATACTTTGAGTAAGGAGCGAACACGTGGTTCTTTAAGACAAACTGACATTGTGGCCTCCCTAAGGCACTTTAGAGGGAGTTCAAAGAAAAGTGCTAAGAATTATTAGGGACAT
The DNA here is from genome assembly GCF_016161935.1 of Mauremys reevesii. Classification (NCBI taxonomy): domain Eukaryota; kingdom Metazoa; phylum Chordata; order Testudines; family Geoemydidae; genus Mauremys; species Mauremys reevesii. The sequence goes on along the minus strand of NC_052629.1, from coordinate 27,730,522 downwards.
GGAAAAGATCTTCTATGAAAAGAGATTGTAAACTTTGGGATGATTTAACTCTAGAGGGAGACATAACAGTATACAAAATATTGACGGGTACAGAAAAAGCAGATTGGGAACTTTGACTCTCCCTATTTATTCATACAGGCACAAGGAGACATTCAATGAAATTAAAAGGCAGCAGCTTCAGAACTGATAAAATTAGGTATTCTTTCCACACAGCACACCATAGGACTGTGCAACTCATTACCAGAAAATGACAGAATTTAGGAAGATTTAAAAGAAATTAGACATTGAAATGGATAACAAGAATATCCACAATTACAACAAACATAAATCCCCATGCTTCAAGCCTTAAAACAGAGATAGGCAACCTATGGCACACATGCCAAAGGTGGCACGCGAACTGATTTTCAGTGGTACTCACACTGCCCGGCTCCTGGCCACTGGTCTGGAGGGGGCTCTGCATTTTAATTTAATTTTAAACAAAGCTTCTTAAACATTTTAAAAACCTTATTTACTTTACACAGAACAATAGTTTAGTTATATATTATAGACTTATAGAAAGGGACCTTCCAAAAACATTAAAATGTATTACTGGTGCGTGAAACCTTAAATTAGAGTGAATAAATGACGACTGCACACCACTTCTGAAAGGTTGCCATCTCCTGCCTTAAACCAATCTCTATATTTTAAGGGTTAGGAGGAGACTCTCCTGGGGTGCAGATTATTAGACATTGGGGTTTCTTGGACCTTGCTCTGAATCATCAGATAGGTGCCATTGTTGGAGAGAGGTTACTAGACTAGATGGATCACAGGTCTCATGCAGAATGGTAGTTCCTATCTCCCTAGGTAGACAATGATAATGAACTCTGGTAATATCTCCATGGCAAAAGGATCAAGGTCTAAATCACAGGTTGTAACTTGCACTTCCTCTAGCACATCAGCAAATCAATGTCTGTAACTAAAGGAGAAAAGACTCTTCAGTTGTTCCCTTTCTCCTCTCACATGACAAAACTCTGTTAACAGAGACAAACAACTCAGTCCAAACTTGAATGGTCTCCTTTGCAAAATAACAAACTCCTCAGTGTAACAAACAATCTATTCTATTACCGGATGGAAACACCTCGGATTAGCCCAGCCAGGTTGTTCAACAACAAACGATTCCACTGATCAGATTTAGCAGACTAAAGAGTATGGATGCTGCAATGCCCCACTGACATAGGTGGGCTACTACTGCTGAAAGGACCTTTGTAAAGACTCTCGAGGCTATGCAGAGCCCAAAAGGGAGGACTCAGTATTGCTAATATCTGACCCTATTACAAAATGTAGGAAATGCTTGTGGAAGGGGTGGTTAGCTACATGAAAGTAAGTGTCCTGGAGGTTGAGGGCAACAAACCAGTATGCAGATCTTGGCATGGAATTATGGGGCTAGCATCACCATCCTGATATGCTGTGAAAGGACACAGGTATTCAGTTTTCTGAGATCGGGGATTAGTATCCACCCTTTTGGGGACTAGAAAATTGTTGTAATAGAACCATCTTCTGACAAACTTGGGGAGAGGCGGAACCGGCTCAATTGCCCCAAGAGCCGAAGAGATTGGATCTCCTGCTTAATGATCTCTTCATGAGAGAAATCCTTGAAGACAGATGGGGAAAGAAGGGATAGAGCGGAAGTGGATGGAAAATCCCAGGTTGACCACCTCCAGTATCCACTTGTCTCAGGTGATATGCTTCTAGGCAGGTAGGGAGTGGGACAATCTGTCTCCAAAAAGGGTGGTGGGAGGGTGTGGGGGGGAAATAGTAGAACTTTACAGTAGAGAGTCTGGGGAAATATGTTGCTCTATGTCCTTGATCAACTGTCAAAACTCTCTCTTAGAAAGAGATGCAGATTAGGTGGCTGCAGAGTGGGTAATCCCCTTTGTGAGGTTTGGATCTCCCCCTCCAAGGCTCCAAAGGTCTAGGAAAAGCCTGTGTGGTGGTACTGGAACAGTCTGGAAAACTATGCAGTTTGAGATCTGCTAAAATGTCTTTTTGTTAGACACATAAATTCCCGGAGACTGTGACACTGCCGTTGAATCTTTAAGAGTATGGAGCAAAAATTCTGTGCCATATTGAAGAGCTTAGGCCCTTCAAACTGATGGTCTTCAACAGTACTCTGCTCCCCTCTCAGGAGTCCAGAAGACTGGAGCTAAGATAGGGTTGCCAGGTGTCTGTTTTTTTAACCAGAATGGCTGTTAAAAGTCCATTCAGTGGTGCAGCAGGAGTCCAGGGCTAAGGCAGGTTCCCTGCCTGCCCTAGCTCCGCGTGGCTCCCAGAAGCAGTCGCCAAGTCCCTGCAGCTCCTAGATGCATGGGTGGCCAGGGAGGCCAGGAACTGAAACCAATGGGAGCTGCGGGGGCAGCGCCTTCAGGCGCAAGGGTAGCACACAGAGCCTCCTTGGCCACCCATGCATCTAGGGGCTGCAGGGATCTGGCGTCCGCTTCCTGGGAGCTGCGGTAAGTGCTGCTGGGATCCCGCACCCCAACCCCCTGCCCCAGACCAGAGTCCCCTCCCGCATTCAAACTCCCTCCTGGAGCCCCCCCCCACCAACCCCTCAACCCCCTGTCCCAGCCTGGAGCCCCCTCCTGCACCCCAAACCCCTCATCCCCAGCCACACTCTAGAGCATGCACCCCCAGCTGGAGACCACATCCCCTCCCACACTCTGAACTCCTTGGCTGCAGCCTGGAGCCCCGTCCTGCACCCTGAGGAAAGTGAAAAACCTCCAGGGCCTCTGCCAATCTGCCCTGGAGGAAAATTTCTTCCCAACCCCAAATATGGCAGTTAAACCCTGAGCATGTGGGCAAGACTCACCAGTCAGCACCCAGAAAAGAATTCTCTGTAGTTACTCAGATCCCACCCCATCTAACATCTGATCACAGACCACTAGGCATATTTACCTGCTAATAATCAAAGATCAATTAATTGCCAAAATTAGGCTATCCTATCATACCATCCCCTCCATAAATTTATCAAGCTTAGTCTTGAAACCAGATATGTTTTTGCCCCCACTACTCCCCTTGGAAGGCTGTTCCAGAACTTCACTCCTCTCTAATGGTTAGAAACCTTCGTCGAATTTCAAGTCTAAATTTCCTAGTACCCAGTTTACATCCATTTGTTCTTGTGTCCACATTGGTACTAAGCTTAAATAATTCCTCTCCCTCCTTGATATTTATCTCTCTGATATATTTATAAAGAGCAATCATATCCCCCCATAGCCTTCTTTTAGTTAGGCTAAACAAGCCAAGCTCTTTGAGCCTCCTTTCATAAGACAGGTTTTCCATTCCTCGGATCATGCTAGTAGCCCTTCTCTATACCTGTTCCAGTTTGAATTCATCCTTCTTAAACATGGGAGACCCCAGAACTGCACACAGTATTCCAGATGAGGTCTCACCAGTGCCTTATAGAATGGTACTAACACCTCCTTAGCTTTACTGGAAATACCTCGCCTGATGCATCCCAAGACTGCATTAGCTTTTTTAACGGCTATATCACATTGGCAGCTCATAGTCATCCTGTGATCAACAAATACTCCAAGGTCCTTCTCCTCCTCTGTTACTTCCAACTGATGCATCCCCACTTTATAACCAAAATTCTTGTTATTAATCCCTAAATGCATGACCTTGCACTTTTCACTATTAAATTTCATCCTATTACTATTACTCCAGTTTACAAGGACATCCAGGTCTTCCTGTATGATATCCCAGTCCTTCTCTGTGTTAGCAATACCTCCCAGCTTGTGTCATCCACAAACTTTATTAGCACATTCCCACTTTTTGTGCCAAGGTCAGTAATAAAAAGATTAAATAAGATTGGTCCCAAAACTGATCCCGAGGAACTACACTAGTAACCTCCTTCCAGCCTGACAGTTCACCTGTCAGTATGACCCGTTGTAGTCTCCCCTTTAACCAGTTCCTTATCCACCTTTCAATTTTCATATTGATCCCCATCTTTTCCAATTTAATTAATAATTCCCCATGTGGAACCGTATCAAATGCCTTACTGAAATCGAGGTAAATTAGATCCACTGCATTTCCTTTGTCTAAAAAGTCTGTTACCTTCTCAAAGAAGAAGGAGATCAGGTTGGTTTGGCACGATCTACCTTTTGTAAAACTATGTTGTATTTTGTCCCAATTACCATTAACCTCAATGTCCTTAACTACTTTCTCCTTCAAAAATTTTTCCAAGACCCTGCATACTACTGATGTGAAACTAACAAGCCTATAGTTACTAGGATCACTTTTCCCACCCTTTCTTAAAAATAGGAACTATGTTAGCAATTCTCCAGTCGTACGATACAACCCCTGAGTTTACTGATTCATTAAAAATTCTTGACAATGGGCTTGAATTTCATGTGCCAGTTCCTTTAATATTTTTGGATGAAGATTATCTAGGCCCTCCGATTTTGTCCCATTAAGCAGTTCGAGTTTGGCTTCTACCTCAGATGTGGTAATATCTACCTCCATATCCTCATTCCCATTTGTCATCCTACCATTATCCCTAAGCTCCTCATTAGCCTCATTACAGACTGAGGCAAAGTATTTGTTTAGATATTGGGCCATGCCTAGATTATCCTTAACCTCCACTCCATCCTCAGTGTTTAGCGGTCCCACTTCTTCTTTCTTTGTTTTCTTCTTATTTATATGGCTATAGAACCTTTTACTATAGGTCCAACTCTACATGGCTTTTGGCCTTTCTCACTTTATCCCTACATGTTCTGACCTCAATAAGGTAGCTTTTCTTGCTAATCCCTCCCATCTTCCACTCCTTGTAGGCTTTCTGCTTTTTCTTAATCACCTCTCTGAGATGCTTGCTCATCCAGCTTGGTCTACAACTCCTGCCTATAAATTTTTTCCTCCTTCTTGGGATGCAGGCTTCTGATAGTTTCTGCAACTTTGACTTGAAGTAATTCCAGGCCTCCTCCGCCTTTAGATCCACAAGTTCTTCAGACCAATCCACTTCCCTAACTAATTTCCTTAATTCTTTGAAGTTAGCCCTTTTGAAATAAAAAACTCTAGTCCCAGATCTATTTTTGTTTATCCTTCCATCTAGTTTGAACTGAATTAGCTCATGATCACTCGAACCAAAGTTGTCCCCTACAACCATTTCTTTTATGAGATCCTCACTACTCACCAAAACCAAATCTAAAATAGCATCCCCTCTTGTTGGTTCTTCAACTACTGGGTGAAGAAATCCATCAGCTATCACATCCAGAAAAATCCAAGCCCTATCATTATTACTAGCACTTGTCCTCCAGTCTATATCTGGGAAGTTAAAGTCTCCCATGATCATACAATTCCCATCAGTGTTTACTTCAATAAAAACATTAAAGAGGCCTCTATCCATATCCAAATCAGATCCTGGCGGTCTGTAGCACACCCCAAGCACTATCTCAGGGGAGGCTCTAGTAGCTTTCTTTCCCAATGTGATTTTTGCCCAGACAGACTCTGTCTTAGCCATTCCATCACTTCTTATTTCTTAACAGTTTACCTCATCATAGATATACAATGCTACTCCACCACCTTTGCCTTTATTTCTGTCTTTCCTAAACAGCACATAGCCTTCAATACCTGTACTCCAGTCATGACTACTATTCCACCATGTTTCTGTTATCCCTATAATATCCGGTTTCACTTCCTGCACCAGTAGCTCTAGTTCCTCCATTTTGTTAACTAGGCTCCTTGGATTAGTGTACAAACATCTTAATTTTTGCTGTTTGGCTTCACTGACATTGTTTACCCGATTAGGCACAGACATTTTACCACCAGTATCACCTATTAGACCGATATCTACACTACCCTTCCTCCTTATGTCCATTCTCCGACCCACAGCTGTATCCTTTCTTATTTTGTTTTCTTCCCTCAATGTTAAATTCCAGCGTGGAGATTACCTGGACATCTCCCAACCATCTCCCCCAAATTCCTAGTTTAAAGCTCTCTTAATCAGTTGTGCCAGCCTCCATCCTAGAAGTCTATTTCCCTCCTTACTCAGGTGAAGTCCATCCCGAGAGAACAGTCCTCTGTCCATGAATGCTTCCCAGTGGCCATACATCCCAAAGCCCTCCTTATAGCACCACTGCCTGAGCCATCTGTTGATCACCATAATCTTGTCACACCTTTGTTGCCCTTCTCTAGGAACAGGCAGAATCCCACTGAAGATTACCTGAGCCTTGATTTCCTTAAGCGTCTTCCCCAGCCTGGCATAGTCTCCCTTGATATTTTCCAGCGAGAATCTAGCCATATCATTCGTTCCCACATGAAGGATAATCAGCGGATTCTTTCCCGCTCCCGTTAGGATCCTTTTCAGCCTCAGGTCCACATCCCGTATCTTAGCACCCGACAGACAGCACACCCTTCTGTTCTCCGGATCAGCTCTAGTTACAGGCCCGTCTATTCTTCTCAGTAAGGAGTCCCCAATCACCTGCCTTTTCCTGGTGACAGTGTGATTCTCCAGTCTATCCCCTGTTCCCTCTGGCTGCAAGTCCTCTCGATTTCTTTTGTCTCTTGCAATCCTCCACAACCCATCCCGTATCCTCCTGAGGCTCATATTTGGTGTTGTCTCCATTGACTCTTCCCCTCTTCCTATAGGACTAGCTGCTCTTCTCGTCTTCCTTGCCCTCTCACCTGCAGCGACCACCTGCTGTGCCCCTTCTTCATTTTCCAACTCCGCAAATCTGTTCCTGAGCGCTATTTCTCCTTCACTGGCCCGTCTTTTCCTCTGCCTGGTTCTCTTAGTCACATGCTTCCACTGTCCACTTTCCTCACCCAGCAGTCTCCCCTCAGAATTCTTTGGTCCTGCTTCCATCTGTAAGTCTGAGCTTTTCCCTTCAGCCTCCTCATGTCTTTGCTACATCATCCACTCGAACCCCCTTCTAAACTCGACCAGAGTGTCCACCTGCATCTCCAGTCCTCAGATCTTTTCTTCCATCAGCTCTACCAGTCGGCACTTCATGCAGACAAAACGCTTTTCAGGAACCCCCTCCAGGATCATGTACATGCTGCAGCTTCCACATCCAGTCATCCTCATTGTGTCTTTCACTGCTGCCTCTGTATCGGTCATAGCCTTCCCACCTAAAACCTGTTAGTCCAGGAAACACAAACCGAAGCAAACCACCACCACCTACAGCAAAACAAACCCCCAACAGGCACCAGAACACCAGCAGAACACCACCCACTCTCTTCACTAGCCTGTCAATTCTTCTGCCTAGGTATGAGTCTCCCCTGCAAACTCCCCCTGTAAACTCCCACTGAAACTCCCCTGTTTCCTCTGCCGCCGCAGCTGTCTATGCCGCTGCCTGACTGGCTGGCTACCTTTATAGGACCCCTAAGCAGAGAAGCCCTGCCCCCTAATCAGGGCTCACTTCTCTCCCAGCACACTGCCCCTACCAGCCTCCACACATATAACTACAAAATACAATACACAAAATACAAAAACCTTCTCCTTACGCTCTGGAAGATTAAAGTCATCAGAAGAAGAGGATGTTGGTGGCATTACTGCCTCATCTAGTGAGGAGGATTTGGCTGCTGGGTGCGAGCTTCCCTCAATCTGAAGCTTTTGCTCCTCTTGTACTTCTCTTGCTGCCTAGGGGGCACACAGCACCAGAGGATGGTCTGTTGGTGCCTGTGAATGATGCAGTAACATTGGGTGTTGGGGTTTATTTCTAGTGGAACCCTATAAAATTGTTTACCAAAGTGCCCCCATGGGTTCCAGTACGCCTACTGAGGAGGAGAGGAATAGAGGAAAGATCCTCAAGGGGCTTCTTGGGTTTCTTGAAGGTCCTCTTCAGTAAATGGACCCAGAGGGGTGTGAAGGTAGGTACCAAGACCTCAGAGTCAGAAGTATCATCCCCTGGGCTAACAAGGGAGGGTCTCAAGCACCAGTGCCGGTACTGAGAGTTGGAAGTCTGAGATTCAGGTTACAGTTGATGGAGTTGTACCAGGATGGTGGCTCTGGTAAAGTTCCTTATTAGGGGAGACTCCAGTTCATCCAAAATGAGACAGTCCTCCATGGAAAAGGAGTGGAGTAGAGAGGTATGATAGCATCTGATCGTAGCCTGAGTCGGTGCAGGGACTGAGATCGGTATCGAGGAAGAGTTTGTGCATGTGGTACCGGAGAGGCTGATGCGGCATCTTCTCTGACCTCAGAGCTGTAGGAAGATGCTAGTACTGGAGTGCAGGAAGAAGCCCTGTGTACATAATGGTGCCGAGAGGTGTCAAACAGTCCTGAGGTAGGAGCCACCCTGTGGTTGGAAGACTTCTCCACACATAACCTCTTATGTTGGTACTTGGTACTGATTTCAGTCGGTGCCTCAGCAGTACTCCTTAAGGGATGCAAGGTCTTCCGGGAGCAAGATGTATGGGGTGATCTATCTTTCTTCTTTGTTTCCCTTGTAGTGGGGAAAGGCTTCTTTTTCTTCAAAGTCTTAGCCTCTGGAGCTGCTGCTGGGGCTCCAGCTGTCACCAGGGTAGCCTGAGATCTTGAGGCGGATGTGCGGGGAGTGGCAAAGAGAACCCTGCTGGAGTTAGGGAGCATTTCATTAAGAGGAACTTCAACCTAGCCTCTCTGTCGTTTCTTGACCTACCTTTAAATCCCAAGCAGATTGTGCACTTTGACGGGATGTGGATGTCTAGAATGCCTGTTGCTCTGTGGTAAAGACCTGTGTAGCAAGTCTAGCAGGGCTTAAACTCCAGGGTCTTCGGCATAACCTGGTGTGCTGAAGTATTGAAACTAAAACTCTGAAAGGGTGGGGAGGGCGGTGGAAGCACAACTGTGTTGAAATTAAAAAAATGTGAAAATAAGAACATAACTAAAGAAAAAGAGAAATTTACAATAAGTGAGAGAGGGTGGGAAGTGGTAGAACAGCGGACACCAAGCACTGCATCTCGAGCCACAGGTGGTTGAGAAGAAACTGAGTGGTGGCGGGTCTGTGCCTCCCTGTATGGCCTCGAGTGGGAGCATGAAGAGCTGGTCTGCACAGGTGCAGGTCTGCAGACACTGCTTTACAGTCTCCAGTTGAGAGTGCACAGGTGCACACACATGCTATGATGGAACACCCATAGGGACATATACTCCAAGAATCATCAGTAAGGATGACAGAGTAGTTCAGTTTCTGTGTCCATTAAGTCTTGGCCACTCCGCTGATTACAGCCAATTACTGCCAACTGCAGGAGAGGGACACAAGGCAGAAGTCAGATAGCCACCATTAGGTGGCGTCAAGTTTTCATAACTACCAAGTTGGACTGGATTTCAAACTTGCCACCAAGAGAAGGAGGACTTTAGATATACTATTACCAAACATCCTGAGCTGTTCACTCTCACTGGATGTTTGGTTAAAACCCAAACATAAAAATTAATCACTGTAAATTATCCAGATGAAGTAGTATCTATAATCATGAAGCATTTACCGTAAGCCACCAATATATCTTTGGCACATACAGAAGATTTGATTTTTTTCCTATCACTTTTAAAATCTTGCTCCCACAGGAGGACTAAATAAACATCCTGATAAATGAATGTGGCATCATTCTAAGTAGATCATGGATGGATGTACTTTCTTTCAGTGAGTTTGACAATCTCAGCAAAAAGATCCTGATGTCATTCAAGACATAGAAAACATTTTTGGCAGCATATCTAAAACACAGCCAAGAGTAATTTCTCTTCTGTGAGAACTGAAGGCTCTTGCTGAGACAACGTGAGTGAATATTAACTGGTAAACTACCATTTTGGCAGAAGGGGGTACGTTATTATCAACCTACCCTGAGATCGAGGCCAAATGTAAACTAGTAATAGTTTGTCATTTACACGGGCATTGAGAAGCAGCCTTAGCATAAGAGGATGTGCCTTCTCATATCCTTTCAGGTGAAAAAAACAACAACAGTTATTAACCTTTCTATAACAGTTGTTCTTTGAGATACGTTGCACATGTCCATTCCACTAGGGGTGTTTGTGTGCTCCAGTGCACAGCTGACAGAGGTTTTTACCCTGAGCAGTACCTGTCAGGGTGGCTTGAGCACCCTTTGCTGCCTCACGCAGGCATAAAGGGTTGAGCCACCCCAGACTGCCTTTAGTTCCTTCCTACTGGAACAACTCTGATAGAGGGGGAAGGAGGGCGAGCTGCTGAACTGACATGTACAACACATCTTGAAGAACAGTTACAGAAAAGTTTAGCCAATTTTGTTCTTGTTCGAGTGACTGCACATGTCCAGTCCACTGTGGGTGACTCACAAGCAGTTCTATTTGGAGGCAGGACCACAGTCTATTTGAACACGAACTAGAGCAGGGATAGGCAACCTATGGCATGGGTGCCGAAGGCGGCATGCGAGCTGATTTTCAGTGGCACTCACACTGCCTGGGTCCTGGCCACTGGTCACCGCATTTTATTTAATTTTAAATGAAGCCTCTTAAACATTTTAAAAATCTTATTTACTTTACATACAACAATAGTTTAGTTATATATTATAGACTTATAGAAAGACCTTCTAAAAATGTTAAAATGTATTACTGGCACGCAAAATCTTAAATCAGAGTAAATAAATGAAGACTCGGCACGCCACTTCTAAAAGATTGCCGACCCCTGTACTAGAGGATCACTTGTCCAAATGCAGCATCATCTCTAGATTGTTGAGAGATTATGTAGGGCGAAGCAAATGCATGACATGATGAACAGGTTGCTGCTTTGTAAATGTCTAATATTAGTACCTGAGCCAGAAATGCCGCACAAGCCACTTGAGATCTAGTTGAACGACTCAATATTCTATCGGTGACTCTGCATTAGCTAACTGCTGACACAGGTGAACACAACTGGATATCCATGCTGAAATCCTCTGGGTGGAAACCAGACAGCCCTTCATTCTGTCTGCAAATGTGATAAACAATTGAGACAATGATCTGAAAGGCTTAATTCTCTCCAGATGAAATGCTAACACTCTTCTAATCTCTAGAGTGCACAGTGACTCCTTTCCCTTGCTACCATGAGGTTTTGGGAAGAAGGTCGGTAAGTAGGTTGCCTAATTGATATGAAAAGAGAAGACCATTTTCGTAAAGAACCTTAGATGGGACGAAGGTAGACTTTATCTGCATAAAAAATGGTATATGGAGGATGTGATACTAATGCCCTCAATTGCACTACTCTCCTGGTCAATATAATGGCTATTAAAAATGCCACCTTCATTGAAATGTGTAACAGACAACAAGCTGCTAGAGGCTCAAAGGAGGGAGCTTTGATAAGACTCAATTCAGGCTCCAGGGTGGAACAGGACTCGAAATGCAGAAACATCCTGTTCAAACCCTTTAAAAATCTTATGACCAATGGGTTGGAAAAAAGGGAGCAGTTATCCACTGGAAGATGAAATGTGGAAATAGTTGCTAGGTTTACCCTAATCGAGCTAATCACTAATCCTTGATGTTTCAGATGCAAAGATAGTCCAGCATACGCTGAACAGAAGCAAGAATAGGGTAGACCAGCTTGACCAGATGGAAAACCTTTTCCGGTTAGCCAGGTAAGTTGACCTCATTGATGGCTCTCTACTATTCAGCAGTATCTCCTGTACCTCTCTGTAGCAGAACTCCTCCGTCAATGTTAGCCATGAAGCCTCCAGGATCACAGATGGAGAGCCTTGAGGTTGGGGTGGCAGCCATGATTTTGCAAAACTAATCAGGAGTGATGTGTGTGTGATGCAGGAGTAATAGTGGGAGACAGACAGAAAGGTCCCAGAGCTGAGAAAACCAGCATTGACAGGACCACACTGGGGTGGTCAGTATGAGACTGGCCTTGTCCTGTTTGTCCTTGTACAGAACTCCTGGCAGAAAAGGGATGGGGGATATTGTATAGCAGACTCTTTGACCACATCAGTAAAAAAAGCATCCATCAGTGAACCCGGGCTGTGACCTGCTCTGGAGAACTGGTGACATTTTGTGTTGTCCTTTGTTGCAAACACATCCACTTGGGGAGTTCTCCAGAGCTGGAAAATGGACCTTGCTATGTCTGGGAGAAGGGACATGTGTGGTGACTGGTAAACAACCTGCTTAGGTGGTCTGCCAGCGCACTGAGTCTCTGGGAGGTGGTCCACTTTCAGAAGTATAGAGTTGCTGAGGCAAAAGTCCCAAAGTAGGATTGCTTTCCAACAGAGTGGTGGGGACTGGGCTCCTTTCTGCTTGTTTACATAAAGCATGATGGTCATATTGTCAGTCAGCACTAATAAGGTTCTTCCCTTAATGTGAGGAAGGAATGCCCTGCAAGCTAAACAGGTTGCCTGGAGCTCTCTGATGTTTATGTGCAGACTGAGATCTTGGTGAGACCTGAGACTTTGTGTCTGCAGGTGTCCCAGGTAAGCACCCCACCCCAGATCCAAGACATCTCTGACTAAGGTGAGTGAGAGTTGAGATGGGTCAAAAGGAACTCCCCTGCACACACTGGTTGAGTCTAACAACCAGTCCAGGGTAGATAAGATGCAACTTGGTATGTGTACTAACATGTCTATGTGGGGGTCTTCTTGGAGAATACACCTCTGCCACCCAGCCCTGAAGGGATCTGAGTCATGGTCTAGCATACCGGACCAGATAAGTACATGCCACCCTGTGCAGTCTTCAACAGTTCCTCACCATGGAGTGAGGATAAAGGTTTTAAGTCCAGAATGAGGCATTGTATTGCAAGAAACCTCATCTGTGGCAGCAAGGCCCTAGCTGTTGTCAAGTCCTGGACTGCTCCAATAAATTCTACTCTCTGTACTGTGCTGACTTGTCTGTTTTGATTATCAGGTGTCACTCTCGAATCTTTGAGACTGTACAGAGTCTCATTCATCTTTTCTGAAAAGAGCAACGGCCCCTCAAAGGGTAAGTCATGAACTGTTTGCACCTCTGGAGGGAAGTCAGAAGAGTGCAACCAGTATGAGCACCTCCTCGTGATGGCAGAGGCCATGCTGCACGCTGCAGAATCTGCTGCACTGAGACCTGCCTGTAGAGCTGTTTTGGTTCTTGCCCTCATTTATCAAAGTGGGGAACACTTGTCTAGGCTCATCTGGTAGCTTGTCTTTACATTTCAAAAACTGTATCCCAGAGAGTCAAATTGCAGTGTTCCAGCAAAGATTGCTGGTTCAGAGTGTGAAGCTCTAATCCACCTGTGGGATAAAGCTTTCTCCCAGACAAGTTCTTGTTCTCTTTACTCTTTGGGGTTGAGGGCTGGTGCTCCCATCATTCTTTTTCATTGGCTGCTGCAACTCCAAGGAAGCCTGGAGGAGAAGGGTTGTACAGCTGCTCGAACCCCCAGGAGAGGACATAATCCCTTTTTCTCCACTCTTTTAGCCATCAGAGGCAGTGAAGTTGGGGTCTTCCAGAGGATCTCAGTAGGTTCTAAAATAGTCTCATTTACTGGCAGTGCTATTCTAGCTGAGGTTGCAGATATTAAAATGTCCACCAGCTTGTAGGATTCTTCCCAGACCCCCTCTGAGTGGATATCAAGAGCCATAGCCATCCTCAACAGATCCTGATGGGTCTTAAGATGAGGTGGAGAAATAGGCTCCATCACAATTGCCTCACCAGGAATGAGGAGAAGGTTGCTAACGGTACCAGGGGGCTGGTGCAGTTCCTGGTCCTCTTGCAGTTGCTAACAAGAAGGACTCTCCATGGTGCCAGGTGTGGTACTGATGGGACAATGCTTGTGGTGACACTACTTGTGACACCCAGCAGATGTAGCCGGCTGAGATAGCTGAGAGGACACTCTTGATTGGGCAGGAACCCCATGGGTTCCAAAAGATCCACTGGAACAGTCCTGGCCCCCAGCTCTGTGTAGCCCAGTGATCCCTCCTGAAAGCTCCCTGCTGGTACTGGGATGGAAACAAGGGCGAGCAGGTGGCATAATCCTCCAGATAGGAACAGCTATGCTGGGATACCTGGGAACCCTGATGACAATGTGGCTTCTTGAGACCAAGGCGGTATCGTATTCATAAGTACTTGAGAAGAAAGCTCAGACTCTGAAGAAAGGAGAGCTGAGAATATCCTCTGTGGCTTTCCTCTAGATGGTACCAGCCTCACGGGTATCCAGGCAGCCAGATCCAGAGGACCTGCTCGGTGCAGAGGTGAAGGTGCCAGAGGCAGTACCCTGGGCATCAGTGCCGGGTGAGACTCTTGAACTATTGGTGACATTGGGACAGAGAGGTTCAACCACCCTCTCACAGCCTCAAACACCTCAGAAGTACTGGAAAGATACTCTGCAGTCCTAAGACGCAAGGAGATGCCATTGCAGTTGCTTTGGGAACTGGTCCTGACAGGCCTCCATTGGGCTCTGGAGTCAAAAAACTCTCCTGTTCAGAGGTGTGCTCTGGGGAGTGCTTCCTGTCTGAACACCCTCCCAACTCTTTAGCAAAGCTCATTCTCTTCAAATCCCTTGATGACCCTGATACTGAGCCTGATTTCTGCTGAAAGTCCTTACAAATGCCACACTTGTCACTCACATAGGCTTCCCTTACATTCCCCTACATTAGCTAGGGTGATGTCACTATTTGGTGCAGTCTTGCTGCAAGAGGGGCAGGACTTGAAACCCGTGGAGTGTGGAATACGTCCTGTACCAGGGCCAGTACCCCAAACTGAGTTCTGGAGCCTGCATAAACCAACCAAAAAACCCCTTTTTCTTTTTGTCCTTACAAACTACACAGGAGTACTACATACAGTTATTGAGAAAGACTGGCAGAAGCAAGGATAGGGAGCTCCAACAACCGTCATGGGTGGTAGGAAGGAACTCAGGAGGGTCTGGAGTGGCTCAGCCCTTTATGCCTCTGCGAGGTGTGAGAGACAGCAGAGAGTGCTCAAGCTACCCTGACAAGTGCTGCTAAGAGCAACAACTCTCCGATAACTGTGTACTGGAGCACACAAACATCTACACTGGGATGGACATGTGCAATCACTCGAAGAAGAAAAAGTCTTATGGGCTACAGGCTTTATTCTGATCTCACACCAGTGTAAACCGGGAGTAACTCCACTGAAGAATTCAAAGTGATGACAGCGTAAAATTAGAGAGCGCTAGATCAGAATCAGGCCTTATGTGTCTGTCAGCAAACCCTCTTCTTGGTGTATCAGAATATGTGTAAAATATAAGCTAATTTTTTAGGGCTCTATTCATCATAAAAAATCCAATGCCTTTTATGCTGTGGGAGGTCACATATCAGCTTTGGCTGTCAAGATTTTAATTCTAAAAGTGTTAGATTTTTCTTCCTCAGGTCACACGGCCCAGGAAAGCTGAAAAATGGAGACAACCATATAAGCAACCAGAGGAGCTAGTGAACGGAAGCAGCAAAAAGGGGGAGTTTAGCGAGGGTGTTTAGAGAGGGAGCAGGAGAGCCAGATACACCTAATAAATATTCTTCAGACTTAAGCCAACCACCCACCCCCCACACACAGATGATGTCATGGTATTCTCTCACACTGAAGATTCTTTTCTGGAGCAGGGAGCCCTGCTATTAGGAAGACACAGGTAACATGAATGAGGGAGTTGATTATTAGAAATATAGATAGTTG
This sequence comes from Mauremys reevesii, assembly GCF_016161935.1. NCBI lineage: Eukaryota > Metazoa > Chordata > Testudines > Geoemydidae > Mauremys > Mauremys reevesii. The sequence goes on along the minus strand of NC_052629.1, from coordinate 27,714,984 downwards.
GGTTTGTGATGACCAGGAGAATTGCCTGGTGAATTGCCTGCCAGATGCAAAGGTTACAGATTTCTCAAGACAACTAGACAGATGTATGTGCAGTGCTGGGGAGGACCTGGGGGTCATGGTACATGTAGGTACCAGTGACATAGGGAAAAGGTTCTGGAGGCCAAATTTAGGCTGCTAGCTAACAGATTCAAGTCTAGCACCTCCATGGTAGCATTCTCTGAAATGGTTTGTTCCACACAGAGGGCCAACTGAATAGGCAGAACTGCAGGGTCTCAATGCAAAGATGAGATGATGGTGACTTGGGGAGGGATTTAGGTTTATTAGGAGCTGGGAAAGCTTTTGGGAAAGGAGGAACCTATACAGAAAGGATGGGCTCCACCTAATCCAAAATGGAACCCGATTGCCAGCTAATAAAGTACAGGCAGGAATTGAAAAGAAACAGTTGAATAAGAGTCCCATTCAACTTCATCACATGAAGGCACACAACTAAATATTAACAAATTTTATAAATGCGTGTGTACAAATGCCGGAAGTCTAAATATTACGATGGGTGAACTTGGGTGACTGGTATTACATGATGATATTGATATAGTAGGCATCACAGAAACTTGGTGGAACGATGGTAATAAATGGGACACGGTAATACCAGGGTCCAAAATATATAGGAATGACAGAGTAGCTCCCGCTGGAGTGGGAATGGCATTATATGTGAAAGAAAGCAGAGTCAGCTACAGTAAAAATCTTAAATAATTCAAACTGTACCACAGAATCTCTATGAGTAGAAATTCCATACTTGAATAATAAGGTTATAGCAACAGGCATATACTACCAACCACCTGACCAGGATGGTGACTGTGAAATGCTCAGGGAGATTAGAGAGGCTATAAAAATAGAAAACTCAATAACACTGAGGGATTTCAACTGTCCCCATATTGAGTGGGAACCTGTCACCTCAGGATGGGATGCAGAGACAAAATTTCTAGACACCATTAATTACTACTTCTTGGAGCAGCTAGTCCTACCCTGGAGAGCTAATTCTTGATTTAGGCCTAAGTGGCACACAGGATCTGGTCCAAGAGATGAATATAGCTGAACTGCACAATAATAGTGACCATAAAGTAATTAAATTTAACATTCTTGTAGTAGGGAAATACTGAAGAAACCCACCACAGTAGCATTGAACTTCAAAAAGTGGAACCACACAAAAATGAGGAGTGTAGTCAAACGGAAATTAAAAGGAACAATCACAAGAGTAAAATGTCTGAAAGCTGCATGGAACCTTTTTAAAAACACCATAAGAGAGGCTCAAACTATGTGTGTACTCCAAGTAAAAAACCAGTAAAAGGAAAAAGAAAAAGAAAAAAACCACCATCGCTAAACCACAGAGTAAAAGAAGCAGTTAGAGACAAAAGACATCTTTTAAAAATTGGAGGTCAGATCCTACTGAGGAAAATAGAAAGGACACAAACTCTGGCAATTCAAGAGTATAAGTATAGTTAGCCAAGCCAAAAAAGATTTTGAAGAACAATAAGCAAAGGCTCCAAAAACTAACAGCGTTTTTTTTTCAAGTACATCAGAAGCAGGAAGCCTGCCAAACAATCAGTGGGATCACTGAATGAAAGAGCATTCAAGGAAGATAAGGCTGTTGTGGAGAAGTTAAATGAATTCTTTGCATTGGTCCTTATTGCAGAGGATGTGAGGGAGATTCCCATACTTGAGCTTTTTTTTTTTTTTTCAGGTGACAAATCAAAGGAACAACTCCTTTATGGGTCTGGACCCCTACAATTACAACTCTGTGAAGTTTCAGATATAAATAGAATTAAAATAGATTTAAATCATGAAATTTACTGTTTTTAAAATCCTATGACAGTGAAATTGACCAAAATTGAATTTGGTAGGGTCCTAGTGTATTTGGACTTTCAGAAAGCCTTTGACAAGGTCCCTCATCAAAGGGTCTTAAGCAAAGTAGACAGTCATGGAATAAGAAGGAAGGTCCCCTCATGGATCAGTGACTGGTTAAAAGATAGGAAACAAAAGCAGGAATAAATGGTCAGTTTTCACACTGGAGAGACATTAAACAGTGGAATCCTCCAGGAATCTGTACTGGGACCAGTGCTGTTCAGCATATTTGAATGATCTGGAAAAAGGGGGTAAAAAATGAGGTGGCGAAGTTTGCAGAAGCTACAAAATTACTTAAGATAGTTAAGTCCAAAGCTGACTGCAAAGATTTACAAAGGGATCTCACTACACTGGGTGACTCTGAAATTCAGGGTCGATGAATGCAAAGTAATGCACACCAGAAAACATAATCCCAACTATAAATACTAAATTAGCTGTCACCACTAAAGAAAGAGATCTTGGAGTCACTGTGGATAGTTATCTGAAAATATCTGCTCAATGTACAGCAGCAGTTTTCTGTTAGGAACCATTAGGAAAGAGAGAGATAAGAAGACAATAATATCATAATACCACTACAATAAACCTATGTTCCACCCACACCTTGAATACTGGTCAGAAAAGGGCAACAAAATGATTAAGGGTGTGGAAAAGCTTCTGTATGAAGAGAGACTGTTCAGCTTAGAAAAAGAGATGACTGGAGGAGGGGGGTTTATGATAGAGGTCTATAAAATCACGAATGGTGTGGAGAAAGTGAATAAAGAAGGGTTATTTACTTCTTCACTTAACACAAGAACCAGGGGTCACTCAATGAAATTAATAGACAGCAGGTTTAAAATAAACATAAGGAAGTACTTCTTCACTCAGTGCATAGTCAGCCTGTGGAACTCATTGTCAGAGGATGTTTATGAGATTCAGCTAGATCACAGCCTGATGTGGTGTGGCTGGAAGGATGCAGAGAGATAGCTGATTCATGTTTGACCTGGACAAATGAAGCACTGAGCATCTAAGGGCACCTTCCCTCTAGCTGGCACAACCAGTATCTATTTACTTTTATTGGTTATCTTTCTTTTGATTTCTCCTTCCATTATAACCATTTTTTTCTCTCTCACATACACACACACACACACACACTCACTCTCTCTTTCTCTCTCTCTCCCTCCCCCCCACTTCCTTTCAAGGCTCCATAACAGCAAATAAGCTGTCAATCAGCTGTGAATAAATCCAGACAGCCCCTCTTCCCTGGTGTAGATGTCACTTCACTCTGCCAGATGTCATTAGAGTTGGACATCTTTGATATATGACCGGAGGGAGGGAGGTTTAACTGGAACTGCGAGCTAATGCTCTAGTTCTGTACTGCTGGTGCAACAAAACTACAGGCTCTGAATCAGCTGGCAGATACAGTTCACATACTACTGATGCACAAAGCCCAATCACATAGAAAAATGAATAAATGGTTGTGACTGCTGTCATCTCACAATACAAATGTAAGTTTCATAGATTTATTCATTAACCCCTTGCCCTCAAAAATACAGTAGATCAGTCCATGGGCTAAATGTTCAGTGTGGCGATTTGAGGTAGTAAGGATCACAATCCCAGGTATCATTAACAAAAGTTGTGCACCTGGCTTCCTGTGCACTAAGTTGAGAATTTCTCTCAGATAGCAATCCTGCTCCCAGTTCATTTGAATCAGAACACTCCACATTATTTCTCCATGTCTATTAAACTGTTCGAGGTGGGGAGAATGGCTGGAAGCACAAGCTGACCTCTCATTAAAAGTTCCTTCATCACTATTGCATTTTACAATGTTCTCTTTCAGAAATAAAATATGAAGAGGCACTGACAGAATATTTGAAAATTTCCTTGAGCATCAGAAAAGATGATGAGTAGAAGGATTTATGTTGGCTAAACCTCAAATTGCAATATCTATAGAACTGCTATTCAAATATTTCACCAAGGGAAGACCCTATACCCTCAATTACATGAACAGAGGCAATCTGTCTCTTCTGAGAACAAAATTAATGAATCTGTACAATTGAGACAATTAGTTCACTCCATAATTATCATAGCTTCAGTGATGTTTCAAATTAATGTGATGCAAGATGCAGAATTAATTTGATCCAGTTCAATGACCTAAATGCAGACAGTGCACAACTAAAAATAATGTAAATTTTAAATAAACTGTTTGCATATCTACTTTAAAGAAGCATTAGAAGTAACTTCAGCCAGGAAGTGATTACATACACTGACTTAAGTACTAGAAGTATAATATCAAATTATTAAAACTTCTGAGATTTACACAAATTTGCAACACGAAAGCAGAGTCTATTGTTAAAAACAATGACACCCTTTCCACTGACCTATACTACTCATAAGTGGTTAAAAAAAAAATTCTGCCACAACAATTTTTATAAGGCAATTACAACTGCCTGACATTTAAGGTCCTGTTCCTGCAATTGATCTGCACTGACTGATCTCTGCAGCCATGTGGAGTTCTTCTGAAGTTAGTGGGGCTCTGTATATGGCTCCAAGGGTCCAAACACATGGATTCAGATTAAAGAAAGCCCTAGGTTTTTCCTGATATGAAAAATGATGAGAAGTCTCTGACAATTACTGACTTAATTTCTGTGCTTACCTTTAAAATCAAACTGGTAGATGTTTTTCAATGATTCATGAAGGAAGTAAAAGCTTCCTAGAGCCTGTAGGAAAAATAAATAGTAATAAATATAGTCAGCTTTTAGTTAAAAACAAAATTGTGATACAGCTTTTCTTATATTTTTTGCATTTGAAATTAAATATCAATAATTAAAAATACTACAATTGATAGCATTGTACGTCTGTTAGTCTATAAGGTGCCACAGGATTCTTTGCTGCTTTTATAGATCCAGACTAACACGGCTACCCCTGTGATACTTGATACAATTGATAGGTAAAACATTTTCAGTAAATCCGTGAAAAGAAATGAGTTCTTTATTTTTCTTTTAAGTTTAATAAGCAGCTATAATGAAGGACATTAGCAGTTTACCAAGGACTGATCTAGACTACACAGTTAGGTCGACATAGGACCACTTATGTCCACCTAATTATGTCAGTGTCTACACTACAGCCTTGCTCCCACTGATTAAGTGTCCTTCTATACAGGCATAACTACTCCATCTCCCTGAGAGGTGTAAGGCTTATGTTGGTGTAGTTAGGGCAGTGGTGGCAACCTGCGGCTCATCAGGGTAATACTGGCGGGCCAGGAGACAGTTTGTTTACACTGACCATCTGCAGACACAGCTCTCAGTGGCTGTGGTTCACTGTTCCCGGACAATGGGAGCTGCGGGTAGCTGGTGGCTCCAGCCACCCCCTGCTAGAAGCCCCAGAGGCTTCATAGCCCATTTCCAGCTGGGAGCCAGGGTGAGAAACTGGGGGGAAAGGGGGAAAGCCCAGGTGGCTGTGGACCCTGCTCCCAGTCAGGGAATGGGGAGCAGGATCGGGGGCAGCCCCCTGGGAGCCTGTGGGGGCAGCCAGGTTCCTGGCAGGAGGCTGCCAACGGAGCTAAGAGATCAGTCTCTTAGCTTCCCACACTACCCTTCGTAGGCTGGTGGAAGCGTTCCTGGTGAGGACGTGCACCACCACCCCAAGGAGGGTAGTGTGGACATGCAGCACTGCAGTAATTACTGCAGTGGTTGTAAATTGACCTAATATAGGTTGATTTACATTTCTAGCATAGACATACCCTAAATTTGCTAAGGACACAAATGGTTAATATACTTTATAAACATCAAACAGACTTATAAAGTTGTTTTTTAAAATCACTAATTAAGTACATCACATATTTGGAAAAAAACAAATTAAGTGCTCTCTTCTGGGCGGTGCTAAAAACCTTCATCTGTCATTGAAATAATCCCCATATAGTCTGCCTCATTATTCCTCTGGATTGCAGGTCCATCAATGACTGAATCCTTGCAAGGGTCTGCCAAATAGTTTCTGCCTCATATGCAGGGCAAAACAAATGTTTTTGGAGGTAGTGTGGACTGCAGGAATGATACACAGTGGAGTCCTAAAACCTAATCCTAGATTAGCCATTTGCTCACTGTGTAGTGCAGAGCAGAGCAAATCACATTTCCTCTTTGTATTAATTTCCCATCTGTAGAATGGGAATGTGGCACGCAGGCCCATTTGGTGCCAGATGGCAAAAGGTTCACTGTAACAGCAACTTCTAACACACCTAATAAACTCACTACACCTAGCACACCACTTTCATAGTATTTATCCATAAAGAATATCATGTGGGGTCTTAAATGAAAGCCAGCGTCACTGGTTATGAATATAGTTGAACATGTATATACTGATACTATGTAGGAGTTACGTATATATGATGGAAATATGTTCTTACAGTTTGTATGAAGGTGTTAACAGAGGTGAAAACTGGTTTCCTGCCAGACCAGAGATGTTTCTCCATCTATCTGGTTAAATGTAAATTGAGTATTATCTCATTAACCATCACCAGTCTGAGCAAAATGAAGATGAAGGATTGTGAGATTCAACAGGAAGAGAAGAACAGGAGGGGGAAAGAAGCATTATCTGGGGGGTGCATGTCAAAGGTTTACTGGGCGATAACTGGGGGACAAAGAAAAGTGCTTGTTATTTTGCATCTAGTAGGAAAATGGACAGTGCATTTACATTAATGAAAACTGGATCACAACTTGACTGGAAGCATTGAAAAAGGTTGTGAGTGAAATAAGACTGCTCTAGACAGGAGGTTCGCCTGTTAAGTTTAGTCTTTAGAAAGCGTGTACCGATTTTGTTTTATATGTAACCCTTCTGTTTCCATTATCTTTACTCACTATCTCTAGAATCTTGATCTTTGGTAATAAACTGATGTATTTATAGATATATTTATAGTGAAAGATTTATCTGAGTGCTGTGGTATTGTACAACCAGCTAATCCTGAGCTGACTCATTCAAGCTGGTGAGTACACTGTTCCCTTGGGGACAACATATCTGGTATTACTGTGTGTGTTCAGGAGACGAGGGGCTAAACACTACAGCGGAATGCTTCAAAGGGGCTCCCTCAGGGACTGGGGTGCACCTATTCTTCACCTTCAAGAGAAAATAAGGACTGGCATAGCCCAGAGGTGATTGTTTGGGTGGCTCACAGCCTGGTGGTATCAGGGACTGGGCACCCAGTTAAGCACAGGCAAGTGTCCCTCTTGCTGGAGGCGGGGGGGCAACAAGGTGACTCAGTCCTGGGCACCCCAGGAACTGTCAAGGGTTAATAATTATGTATCTCACAGGAGTGTTGTAAAGATTAGTTTGTGCTTGTACAGCTCTTTTCTATTATTAAATGTTTCGGTAATAACAACCATGGTATACAGGTGATTGCATGCTATTCCATGCTAATATTTACAGTAACATTGTCATTTGCATAAAGATCACACTTAATTGTATTTGTTTAAAGTATATATAGATTACTAAAACAGTAAAATGCAGTGCCAGTATGACAGCTATTTCTAGGGGCCATTAACTATATCAACTGTCTGAGAATATTACTAAGGATAATATCACCCATAACATAATTCAGCTTCCCATAAATCTTTGGCTGCCAGTGCTATAATCTGAGGAGCACTGAAAGCTAACGTCTCAGTTATCAAATCCTTCTGCTACTTACAAACTAGTAAAAGTTGTCCCCCACACTCCAAAGAGTATTTTGCCAGACATAATACACAAGTAATGTCAGTCCCAGTGATCTTAGACTTTGTGTAACTGGAACAAAACTTGGTCATCTTTTTAGAAGCAAGATAGGTAAGCTGATCTGGCTCAGGCAAAATTCTACTAATCTGCTGCTGGAACTAACTTCAGAATTTTGTTTCAAAACAGGAAGTTTGCATAGGGAATGAAATCTGTTGGTTGTGAAAAGCTTCTCTTCATCAACATGCAGGAAGTCTCCTAGCTATTTAAAGAGATTGATGTATGAGGTACCAGTAAAAGAAGGCTGAATAACTCAAGCAAACACTGGGAGAAGAAAGTTAATTCTCCAGATAGGTTTGCTTTGCCATACTCAAAATTCTGTGTTTCTAATCCTGGCCTAGTTTTATAATCTATCCTCTTTCATGAAGAGCTTTTTTGTTTTTAATTACCATTATATACATATCATTGTGCCAAAAAATATTCTCTAGGGCTGGGATTTTCAAAGGAGACTAAGGGAGTTAAGTGTCCAAATCACACTGAAATTCACTGGGAGCTGCATGTCTACCTTCCCTTGGCTCTTTTGAAACATTACAGGCTAAATCAATTACTGAACTCTCATGCTCTAACAGTCACAATAAGAAGTCCATGATTCAGCTAAGCACAAACATACCAGTATTCCCATTCCTTTTCAGCAAAGCACATACACCCCTATTCAGCAAAGCAAAGCAAAACATTTAAGGGCATGCTCAAATCCATCCCTATCCTGCAAGGCACTTAGGCCATGGATTAAGGAAAGCATCCTTATTCACAACAGCACTTAAGTACATGCTTTACTTTAAGCATGTCCATAAGAGTGTGGGGTCTCAATTCAGGAAAGCACGTTAATGCTTAATTATGGGACTTAATTGTGTGCTTAAGTGCTGTCCTGAATAGAGATTGGGACAGAAGGTCCGTGTTCATAGTTCATGACAAAAGGAAAACTGACAAGACTGTTGAGGGTAAGGGGGTTCCCAAGAGGCCTTACCAAAACCGGCTAAACCAAGCCTAGGCAGACTGTAAAAGGCAGAATTTGAGCTTGGGCATTAAGAATTTGATTACTGGTTATTAATCATCATTAATGAGGCTTTGTACCCTCAATGGTCCATCTTCTAGAGAAAACATTAAGGATACGCATATAGTTGCATATTTATAGGTAGCAGAGGCAGCAACAAGTACTGTTAAAGCTTCCCATGACTTTTTGTTATAAGAACATACATGTTCTCCATTTTCTGAGGCCCCAACTTTAGACATCTTGGGTCTGAGTTGCAGAACTGCTGAGCACTCAGAACTGCAATTGAGATAATGGAAGTGCTGCTCTGAGCATATAAAGTGAAATATATAGAATGGGGATCGTAATACCACCTCTCCTAACAGGATGTTGTCAGGACAAATTCATTATTGTTTGTAAAGAATAAAGGATAAATAGAAAAAATAAATTCAATAGTGAACCCATTCAAGTGAGCAATGGATGAAGCAGCGGTCCATGGAAATGACATTTGCTCATGTAATTAAAGACTATCATAATACATGCGCAAGGGAGCTGAATTAAGATGCAATCGTAACTGGCATTTTCTAACTTCTGAGTGCCTGGATCTGCAACCTTAGCATTCTTTTAACACAGAGAGAGAGAGAGAGAGAGAGAGAGAAACCAACATTGTAGCCATTGACTTTACTGGGGCCAGAATTTAACCCAAAGTGGAGTTTATTTTTTTAAACCTTTTCCCATTTCTATAATTTGTCTTCTAGTTAGTGATTGGGGGTTGAAGACATGTTAGCAGTCCATGAAATATCAAGAAAAGAGAGATAAATCTGCTTTTATATTTTGTTATAAAATCTATTAATTCTATTCTCTCTCCCCCCTCCCCCCACAACATTCAGGAGTTCCTTGATGAGTTTTTAAATTTCTTGGCTAAGTTAAATAGAAGCAGTTGAACAGAAAAAACCCAAGAATCCTTGCCATTACACGAAGTCTTAATGACAAGTTTAAGAGAACCAAACAAATAGGATGATTTAGTTTTATTTTGTCTTTTTACTTCCCTACTGACTGAGATACCTTCCTGGCAGAGTAGTGTTTTGGCTCAGTGATTGCTGCATTATTTATGAGAAGCTGCACATTTAGAGATTAAACATTTGCTGATTTGTCAAAAGCACAAACATGAGGTCCTGCCCATCTCCTTGACATATTAGTTCATCCAACGGAAAACACTGTCACACATTTAATTGATGAGTACACTTCCTTGTGACCCAGGCAACCTGCTCCAGGGTTGGGTTTTTTTTAATGGAGGTGGCAAATAAGAAAAAGCAGGAGACATTCTTGTACAGGACTCAAGGTTAACTATTCTGCAACAAGGACAGATTGCCAGAAAAAAAAACATTCTGATACAAGATAATAGAAAAAAAAAAGGCTGACACCTATTTAATTTCTTAACTTAATGGAATTATATTAGCAATTAATAAAAAGGAGATGCTACCTCATGGCTAAACTTTTATTATAATTCTGGCCTTTGGCTTTTTAAAAACCCAGGAAATTACTCTTAAACAGTAATATGCTTATTGAGTTTGTTTGTTTGTATAGAAGGGTTTATCTTACCTCCCTCATTTGTGTAGATAAAATCCCTACCCAGAATCACATGAAACCATTCTAACTGTACTTGGAGCACAGCAAAATCAGACATGAAAATTTCTTTGCTAATCTTAATTAAAAATAAATAATGTAAAATAAAAAGCAGTGCTGCTTTTAAGGAATGGCATCAAACAAAGATCACCACTCAAAAAATTCATTTTCAGAATAATTTTTGTAAAATTAAGTTAATGTGAGGTTGGCTGAAAATGGGGACATAGTCTGACATTAGTTTGCAACTATATCTCAAAACCGTGCGCCAGACTCTGATATCCGTACTCACAAGTAATCTCATTTGGAGTAAGGTACTACTCGTGTGAGTAGGGGTCTCACAATCTTGCCCTTTATTATTTAATTTTATTATATGGTGCCAAATTGTGATATATTTAAAATGCCAACCGCCTGCATCAATGGGTGGGAGAAATTGATGGGGCTGGCAGTGAAAGGGGGACAGTCCCAACAGCAAGGGAGGGAGGCACTTGCCAAAGGACATCTAGGGGCCTGTCCTCATCAGACTAAAATTTTAAAAGCAAGTGAAAATTTCAGCCTACATTATAGGACTGTGAACCCTTACTGTCCCATCGCTTATGACAGTTAAAACTAGACATTAGTAAATATACTAGGGAGGACTGAAATGACAAGATAGTTCCTTTCTATTAGAGATGCCATGATTCTATTAAAAAGAATTGCTATTCACAGGGCTGGTCTACACTGGGGGGGGCGGGGGGGTGTATCGATCTAAGATACGCAACTTCAGCTACGTGAATAGCGTAGCTGAAGTCGAAGTATCTTAGATCGATTTACCTCGGGTCCTCATGGCGCGGGATCGACATCTGCGGCTCCCCATGTCGACTCCGCTACTGCCGCTCGCTCCGGTGGAGTTCCGGAGTCGATGGGAGCGCATTTGGGGATCGATATATCGTGTCTAGATGAGACGCAATATATCGATTCCCGAAAAATCAATTGCTACCCGCCGATACGGCAGGTAGTCTGGACGTACCCACACTCAGGCTACAAGTTTACTTTCTGAAGGTGCTGACTTGTTTCATGCATTGCTCCACTTTTACAGCTTTAATCTTATTCTCTCTAAAGGATTTTATAGCTGATATGTAGAATTACATAGCATATAGTTTGGTTTGATAATCAATGTTTGTAGCATTAGTAGACTTTCAGCTGACAGTGTGCATAAAGGATCACTGGTAACTATTAAATAATACCTTACAGGTTCTCTGTCAGGTTCTGGTGCTGCCAACACTAAAAGATGTGTTTTGAGTTGGGATATAGTACAATATACACAAGTATATTAATTCTGAACATACCACTCACTAGAGGTAAATGTTAATGGAATGGAAATTATGGTTATCACTGCCTTCCGTATTCAAACAGACTTAATCAGGTTTATGTACAGAAGTGGAAACAAATAAAAACGACGGAGTGTAGATATGCTATCCATTGCTCTGATTCTAGGGCAATGTAAATGCAAAAAAGGAAACATTTTCCAAGGCCTAAATCATGGATACATCCTTTCCTAGATCAGGTCATGTTGATTCCACTAGAGTACATCAACAGCAGTTACACATACAAATTAAAACTTCAGTACTCTGGTTTATTAAGCTGTTTAAGGAACTTATTCACACACTCTGCTCAGCACCATTTTAAGAAGAGGCCCAACTAATTGTTGTTCAGCAGTAATATTTACAGAACATTAAGCACTTCATAGAGAAACTGCATAGCAAATAGAGATTACAAAGGCACTCACATTTTTAGGCCCCAAACGCAACTCATCTTTTGCAACTGGAAGCTACAACACATTTCTTATTCTAAATTGGTGGCTATCTAATTGATCATTCTAGCACAGTGATTCTCAAAATTTTATACTGGTGACCCCTTTCACATAGCAAGCCTCTGAGTGCAACCTCCCTTATGAATTAGAAACACTTTTTAATATATTTAACACCATTATAAATGCTCGAGCAAAGCGGGGTTTGGGGTTGAAGCTGACAGCTCGTGACCCCCACATAATAACCTCATGACCCCCTGAGGGGTTCCAACCCCCAGTTTGAGAACCCCTGTTCTAGCAGTTAATAAAACTAAAATAAAACACAGCTCACAGTGGAGTGTAGATTCTACACAAACAGTGCACAAACATGTTAACTAAGTAAATTGTAAGAAGCAGTCAAATAGGTGTAGTTACATACTATATATCTTTAAAGAAAGGTTTATTTATCACACATATTTATTGTTCAGTTTATGTAATGCACCTGCCATTTACAGCAGAATTTAGAAAGCACACTGGTCAACAATAGCCAGAAAACTAAACTCTCCCTAAAAAAATCTGCTTAGGAAAACGTCTGAGAAAATAATGGGCCCTGTTGGTAATCAAACGTGAGCTTTGTCAGACCAAAAGAGGAAGCAATTCCAGAATTGAGGGCCTTTCACTGAAAATACATTGTCCAAGTCCCCTGTTGTATAAATCTGATGACTGCCAGTTTTATCATCTCAGGTAACCTCAGATACAAACACAGCAAGATAGTTTCTTAATAGATACCCAGGACCCAAACCATTAGGGTATTCTAAATAAAACCCAAAACTTGGTATTGCACCAGGAAATGACTTGGGGGCCAGTATAGAGTCTAGGGTATATGTAATAGGTACATGACGCTCGCATCTTCAGAAACTCTGGTCTGTTTCACCAAGGGACTTTCTTTCCAGACCAGAAAATAACAGTTGGGGATGTTGAAATGCCTACAGTTATCCTTGGGGACCCAGCCTACCCCTTGATGCCATGGCTCATGAAGCCGTACACAGGCAGCCTGGACAGTAGTCAGGAGCTGTTCAACTATAGGCTAAGCAAGTGCAGAATGGTGGTAGAATGTGCATTTGGATATTTAAAAGCACGCTGGTGCAGTTTACTGACTCAGACTTCAGCGAAACCAATATTCCCATTGTTATTACCGCTTCCTGTGCGCTCCACAATATCTGTGAGAGTAAGGGGGAGACGTTTATGGCAGGGTGAGAGGTTGAGGCAAATCACCTGGCCGATGATTACGCGCAGCCAGACACCAGGGTGGTTAGCAGAGTACAGGAGGGTGCAGTGCACATCAGAGAAGCTTTGAAAACCAGTTTCATGACTGGCCAGGCTACCGTGTGAAAGTTGTTTGTTTCTCCTTGATGAACCCTCTCGCTCCTTGGTTCACTCTACTTCCCTGTAAGCTAACCATCCTCCCCTCCCCCCTTCGATCACCACTTGCAGAGGCAATAAAGTCATTGTTGCTTCACATTCATGCATTCTTTATTAATTCATCACACAAATAGGGGGATAACTGCCAAGGTAGCCTGGGAGGGGTTGGGGAGGAGGGAAGGACAAGGCCACACTGCACTTTAAAACGTATTGAATGCCAGCCATGTGTTGCTTGGGCAGTCCTCTGGGGTGGAGTGGTTAGGTGCCCGGAGGCCCCCCCCAACCGCGTTCTTGGGCGTCTGGGTGAGGAGGCTATGGAACTTGGGGAGGAGGGCGGTTGGTTACACAGTGGCTGTAGTGGCAGTCTGTGCTCAAGCTGCCTTTCCTGAACCTCAACCATATGCCGGAGCATATCAGTTTGTTCCTCCAGTAGCCTTAGTATTGCCTCTTGCCTTCTGTCACCAAGCTGACACCACCTATCATCTTCAACCCACCACCTATCCTCACGTTCATATTGTGTTTTCCTGGACTCTGACATTGTCTGCCTCCATGCATTCTGCTGGGCTCTTTCAGTGTGGGAGGACTGCATGAGCTCAGAGAACATTTAATCGCGAGTGTGATTTTTTTGCCTTCTAATCTTCGCTAGCCTCTGGGAAGAAGATAGTGTAAGCATTGAAACATTTGCAACTGGTGGAGGGAAAAAAGGAGAGAGACACATTTTAGAGAACAATGGGTAGACTCTTTCACGGTAAACCTTGCTGTTAATATTACATAGCACATGTGCTTTCGGTACAAGGTCGCATTTTGCCTCTTATTGAGGGTATGCTGGTTTGGTGTAAGAGATCTTTCACGCTGGGCCGGGCAACAGGAATGGCTTGCAGGCAGCCATGGTAAGATGCAGTCTTTTGGCTTCTTTAACCTTCATAACATGTGGGAATGGTTTCAAACAGCAGCGCCATTTAAAATGAGGAGGGGCTGCGGTTTTTGGGTTAACGTGCAGCACAAACCCAACTAAACCCATAACACACCCAATTATCTGGGATGATCACTTCACCCCTCTCCTCACCACGTGGCTAACAGCAGGGAACATTTCTGTTCAGCCACAGGCGAACAGCCCAGCAGGAACGGGCACCTCTGAATGTCCACTTAATAAAATCTGCCTATTTCAACCAGGTGTCCAGGAATTATATCACTCTCCTGAGGATAACACAGAAAGATAAAGAACGGATGCTGTTTGAATGCCAGCAAACACCGGGACCATGCGCTGGCATGCTTTGTTATGCAATGATTCCAGACTACATGCTACTGGCCTGGTGTGGTAAAGTGTCCTACCATGGAGGACAGAATAAAGCTGCCCTCCCCAGAAACCTTTTGCAAAGACTTTGGGAGTACATCCAGGAGAGCTTTATGGAGATGTCCCTGGAGGATTTCCACTCCATGCCCAGACACATTAACAGACTTTTCCAGTAGCTGTTCTGGCCGCGAATGCCAGGGCAAATCAATCATTAAACACGCTTGCTTTTAAACCATGTATAATATTTACAAAGGTACATTTACCAGAGGTCCCTTCTCCGCCTGGCGAGTCCAGGAGACAGCCTTGGGTGGATTCGGGGTGTACTGACTCCAGGTCCAGGGTGAGAAACAGTTCCTGCCTGTTGGGGAAAACGGTTTCTCCGCTTCCTTGCTGTGAGCTATCTTCTTCCTCCTTATCGTCCTTGTCCCCAAAACCCGCATCCCTGTTGCGTGCTACTCCATTGACGGAGTCAAAGCACAAGGGTGGGGTAGTGGTGGCTGTACCACCTAGAATTGCATGCAGCTCATCAGAGAAGTGGCATGTCTGGGGCTCTGACCCAGAGCAACCATTTGCCTCTCTGGTTTTTTGGTAGGCTTGCCTCCGCTCCTTAAGTTTCACATGGCACTGCTGTGGGTCCCTGTTATATCTTCTGTCCTCTATGCCCTTTGAGATTTTTTTAAATGTTTGGGCATTTCGTCTTTTGGAACGGAGTTCTGATAGCACGGATTCATTTCCCCATACAGCAATCAAATCCCATACCTCCCGTTCGGTCCATGCTGTTGCTCTTTTGCGATTCTGGGACTCCATCATGGTCACTTTTGCTGATGAGATCTACACTCACTGCAGATCGCCATGCTGGCCAAACAGGAAATGAGATTCAAAAGTTCGCGAGCCTTTTCCTGTCTACCTGACCAGTGCATCGGAGTTGAGAGCACTGTCCAGAGCTGTCACAATGGAGCACTATGGGATAGCTCCCAGAGGCCAATACCGTCGAATTGCAACCACACTACCCCAAATTCGACCCAGCAAGGTCGATTTCAGCGCTAATCCCCTCATCGGGAGAGGAGTACCGAAATCAATTTTAACAGCCCTTTAAGTTGAAAATAACGGCTTCGTCGTGTGGACGGGTGCAGGGTTAAATCGATGTAACGCTGCTAAATTCGCCCTAAACTCATAGTGTAGACCAGGGCTTAGTTCATATAGGCCACCTTACCCTTCCATGATAAATGACTTTCAGTCTCCACTAGCTGGGGCAAGATCTGAATTGATGG
The DNA here is from genome assembly GCF_016161935.1 of Mauremys reevesii. Classification (NCBI taxonomy): domain Eukaryota; kingdom Metazoa; phylum Chordata; order Testudines; family Geoemydidae; genus Mauremys; species Mauremys reevesii. The sequence continues at coordinate 27,699,007 of NC_052629.1, read as the reverse complement.
ACTAGAGAGAAAAGGCGCTGCACCAACCCCATGAGTCATCCAGCCCCTTCCTTAAATATATATACACATTACAGTTTTACACACCATGCCCACAGAGATATTATGGCGTCATTGCTAGTGGTTCAGAATTCCGTCCAAAGCAGGGATTAAATCTCTTGTCTAGGAATGAGAACAAATATTGATCATAACCAAAATTGCACAACTTACTGTCAGAGTAAAAAATTAATTTTCTGTAAAGTTATACATGAATCTAGTAAGTGGCTTACTATTTGAAAGGAGTTCAAAATGAAATTTTAAGGTTGGTGTTTATTTTTTCTGACCCTCACCCCCTACTCTAAACTTACAAATAAATGGCTTTGTTTTTAACACCTCAAACTCCAGATGCAGCTTTAAACAAAATCTAGGCTAGGACTATAACCATGTTTAAAAGGGGACTGGATAAATTCATGGTGGCTAAGTCCATAAATGGCTATTAGCCAGGATGGGTAAGAATAGTGTCCCTAGCCTCTGTTCGTCAGAGGATGGAGATGGATGGCAGGAGAGAGATCACTTGATCATTGCCTGTTAGGTTCACTCCCTCAGGGGCACCTGGCATTGGCCACTGTCGGTAGACAGATACTGGGCTAGATGGACCTTTGGTCTGAGCCGGTACGGCCTTTCTTATGTTCTCATGTTCTCATACATAGGAAATTAGAACAACAAAATAATTAGTAATCTTTTGTGAGAGAAATGAAGCTGCCTAGAGAGAGGAGCTTAAAGCTCCATAAAGCAGGCTGCGTGCTCCCAAAGATCTTAGGGACATCCCAAAACAGACATCTTTGCCAGACATGCACCTAAAATGAGTGCAGGAAGAGAACCCCACTGCCATACGCTGCCTAAAGTCTGCAGCACAGGAGCTCCTCCAAGATGCATAGGTAAAGAAGAGGTGATTTGTAGGAAGAGAGGTGAACAAAAAGGGACAACGTTGGCTGTGTAAAAAAGGATTGTGCTCCAGGCACATGTTTTGGCTGTAAAATCCTAGACATTCTTCCAATATACCCATCATTAATTCTAGTCACAATGTCAAAGATATCATTATGGATTTCATAAGAATTTATAAATATGGCATGTGTGTCAAAATTCAGGCTGTTATTCGAATGTGCAAGGTGATTTTTTATGGCAATGTTGTCATTAACGAAATGTCTGCATTTCAAGGGTAACAGACTATTTACACAAACTACCACTACTGATCATTTCCATTCTTTTTAACGCTTAAGGTTTTTACTTTTAAAGTTTTGGTAACATTTTGCAAAAGGATAATATAATTTACTACAGCAATAAACTGTAAATTAGTGTATTTTTGTGGGTGATATATACACATCTATACATACCCATAGATACACATTTGAGAGAAAATAAGGTAGTTTCATTTTTATTAATGGTGCTTTACATATTATGCTTTTATTTTGCCAATAATTTGTTGCCAAATGTCCATTTTAGTCTTTAATTAGCCATTAGGTAGTTATTCAATACAATATCTTAAGTCTATTTCATGATTCCATGCCAAATAGGAGTAATTAATTCAAACTACCTAACAGTGAGACTAATAGAATACTGTAGTCTTGTTGCATTACACATTTGGCATTACAAAAGTATCACTTTTTCCATTATATAGAAATCCTAGTATAAAAATCTGCCAAACTCTACACCCATAAACGTTTTTTTAATAGGTGTTGACACAGGGCTTTTAGAAGTACGTCATTTCTATTGTATAAGTTTAACACTCAAAGGAAATACTATGTACAAAAGTTTAATTACTGTGCAGAGTAAACATTTACTGCATTACCTCAATGAATGTGATAAAGCTATTATATTATATTATGAAATTGCTTTAAATAAATTTAAAAGAAATTGCCAATGATGACACAGAAACTGTAATTCATGTAGTCATAAAATCCATAATTAGCTCTAATGAATATTTAAAGTCAAAGTTCAACCCAACTTTTTCAATGTTTAACCTACTATATCAATATAGTTCAAGGAATCCATTTATCATTGAACATGACAATGTCTGAATATTAATTAGCATAGGCCACTGCTGACAGGAAGTCCTTATCTCTTACAACCCTTTTGACTATAGTGCATGTCAACAGTATGTTTGTCACGTCTGATATTATTGATTACCTGCCTGTTTTGCTAAAAACAATTAAAAATATTTTACATATTTATAAACCTGACTGTCAAGAGTGCTTATTAATTTTCCATTAGTAAAATGCAGTCTATTAGCTGCCATATTTCAGTCAGAGGAAAAGAACCAAATAAGCAATTGCAATAACTCTAGACAGGAAGACAATAATTTTACATAAATGCACTCTTATGGGATAGCAAAGAGGTTACTTTGCCTGGTTTTATTTGTGTAGCAATGAAGTTGGAGAGGCCTCAGATGGAAAATTATTACATTTAAAAGCAAAGTCAGATCCTGGATCTCTTACTTTCCTTAAGAGTTTCCTTAAGGAAGACATTTATTTATTTTTTATTGATAATGAAAAGTATAAAAGGATGTAAGTAACACTGCTATCTTTTCGTATGGAGTAAAAATCAGGGGGTTGCTCTGAGAGGACACAGTGGAGCCCTGGTTCAGTGAAACTCCATTTCTATTGCCAAATTCTGGTCCAATAAATGAATAACCCCTATGTCAGTGCACATATGTAACTCTGCTTTTGCAGTAATGTGCACCTGTATTTTGGCCAGCGGCAGCCCCATGCACACTTCACTTTCACTGAGGAAGCACACAACACTCTCCACAACAAGGTGCACTACTCCTGGCAGGTACAAAAATATTTGGTGTGGGAGGGTGTGCATAGGCGTCACCGGTTAGGGCATGTAAAACAAACAGACTGCACACCTGGCTCTGGAACACCCTCCACAGTTCCTGTTACATAGGGTATGTGTGGAAACCTTCTTATGGAACTTGCAGGAGTCAGGCTTGAGTGAAAAACTTCTGCCACACACTCCTTCTGTTGTGGTTAGGTTTTCTGGCAGGCACTAATACACATTGTTTTAAAATACTATATTAGTACTAATTATTACTGTCAATCTTTTAATTAAGTAGATGGAAAGCTCAATGAACTGCAATTCCTGTTATTGTGAACCTTCACTTAAGCTGAAGTTGTTCTGTGCAAAAAAAAAAAAATAAAAAAAAATAAAAAAAATTTAAAAAAAATCTGTGTATGATAGTCTAATTTCCATTTCAATTCAATGGAACTACTCAGGTATTTAAAGTTGAGCACGTACAAATATGTTTGCAGGATTGGGGCTGTACATTGTTTAGCCATGCAGCAGTTGCTTGTATTACCACCATATAATATCTATACGTATATATTTACATTAATGAAAATAAAAGCAATTCCAAACTCCTATTAGAAAAACATACAGTGTTTACTCTAAATTGCACAATAGTTGTGACAAACTACATGAAAACATCTATTCTAAATTAGTTCAATTGACTCTTACAATGTAATTCTGATACAATTTTATTTCTAAGAAGTGAACAAAAGAAAAGATGTAAGAACAGGCTGATTCTACTAAATTTGAATAGAAAATGACAAAGTAACTACGAATAATGAGCAAAATAAAAGTATATATTTGTCAACTGTGTTCATAGTCCACTTCATCCAGTATGTCTACATTAACACTCAATGTCTATTACTCATTCAAGGTGGATAAAACTGACTGGGTACACAGATCAACTCATTAAAAAATAATCTGTCACTTTTTATTTGCAAGCAAATTAGGTGTCCAGCAATTTATCATTTCCTGAATTAGACTTATCAGCCAAAGTACATATAATTAAACTGCTATTGTGCTATTTTTTGCATGAGGCCTTGTCTATCTGAAATGTAGACATTTGGAACTTAAATGGACCAAACAATTTCTAACACAGAAGTTATTTCAGATCCATACAACCCCAATATAAACTTTAGTTCATCAGTAGTTGAACAATTATACTTTTAAGGAGATGTAAAAATACAATGGACTCCAAATATCCAGTGACAAATACAAACATTTAAAAACAGTCACATGACAAAATGCAAATGAATGGGGCCAAAAAGGTTGGCTGCTAACAACTACGGTTTACAGCACGTGTATGTTCAGAATCCCCATTGTAGACAATTTTGATAAAGAAGGAGGAGGGCTCTGTTATTTAGCACTGATTATATTACATAGGTAGTCTATTTATAGCTTCAAATTACACCAACTCACACAAAAATTACAGATACACCTCTACCCCGATATAACGTGACCCGATATAACACGAATTCGGATATAACGTGGTAAAGCAGCAATCTGGGGGGGTGCGGCTGCGCACTCCGGTGGATCAAAGTAAGTTCAATATAACATAGTTTCACCTATAACACGGTAAGATTTTTTGGCTCTGAGGACCTCGTTATATCGAGGTAGAGGTATAGTTCATACATAACAGTTTTCATAATGTGAAATGTAAAAAAACCCCACCAAGCTATGTAAATCAGAGCCCCATCCTACCAAGAGCTATGCACTTGTTTAACATTATACATGAGTAGTCCCACTCGCTTAAATGGGACTGTTCACATGGGTAAAGTTATACTTGTGTGTAATCTGAGACAATGTGTAGGCTCAGGATTCTATTTTTTTCCAACCATGAAATCTAAAAGAATGGCACACGTCATAATATGTGCCTAGTATCTGTCATAAAGGTCTGCTTACAAGGTCATATCTTATTGCATAGTTGCCAATATACAGGGGCCCTAATCATGGCCCAGGACCCCACTGAGCTACGTGCTGTACAAACACAGAACAAACACTGTCCCCAACCCAGAGATTTTATAATCTAGGTGTAAAACAAGAGACAACAAATGCATCAAGACATTTTCCCCAGGAACCATTTCTCAATAAGTTCATGGAGTGAGGACCATATAGCTCTCAGCTAACCAGATGGTTGTGCACAGAGCTGGTGAAAAAGAGGTGAAACAACAAACCACCCAGCAACGGAAGCTAGTGCAGGATGTGGTGGCCCACTTGGTAAGTGGAGTATTTTACGTCAGGCATATTGAAGCAGTACTTCCCCAAATGACACTGGCTACCTGTATGTTTCTGGGTGAAATTTAAGATATTGGGTTTGACCTTTAAAGCTCTACATGGCTTGTGACCTAGTGACTGCCTCTCTCATTACACCACAACACAGGCTCTGCCCCACAGGTATAAATAAATACAGGCTGCTGGCAGGGTGTTCTCTGTGAGCACCCCACAGCTTTGGGATTACTCCCCACATGCCTTGGTCTGAAATTGCTCCAATCTGATGACCTTCAGGGCATGTTACAAAGCTCACTGTTTCCCCCTGACAACTGAAGATGGGGGTGAGAGTGGTAATAATGGTGTAGAGTGCAGAACTGTTCATAGGCAAGAGGGATTTGAATTTTTAAATTGCTAGGCTCATGACTGCTGGATTATTATAAACTGTTCTGCTGCATTTAGGGAGTATTTTTACATTATGTCCAGGATGCTGCCGAGAGCCTATGGATACACTTTTTTAGAATTTTTATAAATCCAGATAAACAGTAAAACCAGTTGAGATCTCACCACCCACCCTCTTCACACAACTCCCCTCCTGCAGCAGGCTTCCTCTAGTCTGAAGTTTTCTTTTTGAGGGAGGGAGGAGGCCCAGTGCCCTGTGTTTACAGAGAGGACAGCAGCCTGTTAAAACACCCATGGCAACTTCAAGGGCATCTTTTCCAATTTCTATATCAAGTCTCCTGTTTCCATTAACAGATTTTCTCTCTGTGGCAGGTTGGTGTCTCCAGAGTATGCCCCCTCGTGGACTGGGGTGGCCCTGCAGGCATCCCATCCTCATTCTTTCCTGGGTCTCCCAATCACTTTCCACAGTCCAAAGTACTTAGAAGAACATTTCCCCTGCTGAGAGCAGGGTGTGTATTTAATTTGCTGAATCTTTAGAAACAATTATTTTAGCCCAAACCCCTTCCCTTAGTCAAGGGATCCCAAAGCCCTCCTTCATGAGGGTGAGCTCTGCTTCAGGCCAGCTTCTCCCAGATGGCCCCTTTAAATTGCCCTTAGCCAGTTCCACCTGGACTAGCAGCAAAGTCTTTCAAAACAAACAGACTATAAAACATAACATAACAAAATTTGTTTCATCCCAAATATCTCTGCCAGTTATCTTCCAGCCTTGTTCCATGGCTTGGACATCAGGGCTCATCACCTTAGTCCTTTTTTCCCCTGGGCCCGGAGAGGCAAGGGGCCCTTCCCAAGCTAATGTCCCTCCTGGAGGAGGGAAGAGGCAGCTTATATACTGCCTTATTTCACAGACCTTGTCATGGTTGGGTGAGAGATAGAGGAGCCTTTCCCCTCCCTACATTACAAAGCTCCTGATCCCAGGTCCTTACAGAAACAGGAATGTGGGTTTTACCCAAACTCTATTACCATAAGACCACTTCCTCTCTCCCAGCATCTGCCTCTTCCATTCCCTAGAACCTCATCTGCTCTGGAACTCCAGAACCTTAAAGGATTATGACTTGGAACAGGGGTTGGCTGTCCCTGATCCCCACTACCCCTTAAAGGAGACAGACCACCCTACTATACTCCCCAATGTCCCTTCCCCCAATCTCTCTTCCCCTCTCCCTTCCGCCCCAGATTATTTCCTTCTGATTCCCTGTTCCTTCCTCCCCAAACTGATTCTTTGCCCATATCTTTGAGACGTCCCTCATAGAGCAATATTAGCTACTCATTGTACCTTGCATTCTTCTTTTTCAGAGGAACTACCATCTGTTTCTTCTTAAAAGTGCATCTACACTAGGATTCTGCACCATTTGTTGAGGAATGGGGGAAGCTGAAGTGAAAATGGGGTAACTCTTCCACCATTGCTAGCACCAGTGGAACTACATTAGTGTTAAGCAAATGGTGAGAATAGTCCTAGTATTGGCAAAGCCTAATTATAGTGTGTTTTATGATGGAAATTTTAATGGTGAGCACTGTAGCACCATAATTCTGTATTTTGTGAAATCTACCTCTTCCTATGATGAATTCACATAGATACTGGTCATCAGTTCCAAGCCTCCCTTTTATTCTCACATTCTTAATTAGTTCCTATTAGTAAGAAATAGATCCAGTGGTTTTTGAATTAAAGTTTTTTTCTAGGTAACTAAGTAACCTTTCTGATGTTACCTCTGGCTATATTTGTTACTGAACAGATGGGTAGTTGAAATCTCCCATGCAAAATACCCTGTACTTTTGACTGCATAAGGTTGGTCCTGTAATTTAGTATCTTGCATATTTCAAATCCTGATGAGTGTTATATAATTAGCCAGCGACATTTCTCCTTTATTTCTCATCTCTTCTATCCACACCCAAAGAACTTTACTGACACAATTTACCTTGTGTTGTAATTTGCTGGCAATGTAAATATCTTTGACATGTTACACTATTCCTCCACTTTCCTTTCCTTTTTATTTCACCAGCATAGTTATGATACATCTACAACCAGGGCTTATTAAGCTATTAATTAAGAATAATATTCACTACGGATTTAGTCCAATTTTTTTGGTATTTGAATAATTCACAAATCATTTCTGATTTTTGCTCATGTGTTTATTATTCATAAATAAGTATTCATGTAACACTTTCAATAAATAATTGTTCTTTATGTTGTACAGTTAATTTTCTAAGTTGCATGGCATTAATTCAGCACACTGGATGCCTGAAGTTTTTAAATAGGACAGCAAAATCTTAAATCCATCTGAAAACTGCAGCTGGTGCAGAATGCAGTGGCCAGTCTGCTAAAAAGCACCTTTTTCTCATGAGCATATTAAACTAAAAGATTTTTAAAGTAAGAGAGAAAGATGTTCCAGTTGTTAGGGCAGTACCCTGGCTCTTAGGAGACCTGGGTTCAAGTCCTTGCTCAACCTGTGTGATGTGCCTCATTTTCCTATCTGTAAAATGGGGAATATATAATTCCCTACCTCACCGTGTGTGTGTGGGGGGGGAGGGGTTATGAAGATACAAACACAGATTGTGAAGTGCTGAAATATTATGGTAACAGGAGCCACATAAGTATATAAGGTAAGTTAACAAACTGGTGCTTTATGATCTCCACTGGCCGTCTACTTTCTGGGTTGACCTACAAAGCCCACTCATCTAAGAGACCAACATAACGTACTGCCACAGTTGTGGTCAGTGGAGACACCTGAGCTGAAACCCCAAGAAAGGGGATGCCTGGAAAGGAGCTCTCCATTAGGGCCCTGAGTCTGCAGAATGTGTTTCAACTCTTGGTCTATCACTGAATTTGTTAATCTTCAATGCATACTGTAAAGGTACGTCTACACTACGGGATTATTCCGAATTTACATAAACCGGTTTAGTAAAACAGATTGTATAAAATCGAGTGCACGCGGCCTCACTAAGCACATTAAATCGGTGGTGTGCGTCCACGGTCCGAGGCTAGCGTCGATTTCTGGAGCATTGCACTGTGGGTAGCTATTCCGTAGCTATCCCATAGTTCCCGCAGTCTCCCCCGCCCCTTGGAATTCTGGGTTGAGATCCCAGTGCTTGATGGGGCAAAAATCATTGTCGCGGGTGGTTCTGGGTAAATATCGTCAGTCATTTCTTCCTCCGGGGAAGCAACGGCAGACAATCATTTCGCGCCCTTTTTGCCTGGATTGCCCTGGCAGACGCCATATCATGGCAACCATGGAGCCTGTTTTGCCTCTTGTCACTGTCGCCGTATGTGTACTAGATGCCGCTGACAGAGGCGATTCAGCAGCGCTACACAGCAGCATTCATTTGCTTTTGCATGATAGCAGAGATGGTTATCAGCCGTACTGTACCATCTACCATGCCATTGTAAATTGGCAATGAGATGACGGTTACCAGTCTTTTTGTGCTGCACCATCTGCTGCTGTCATAGGTGCCCCTGGCTGAGATCGGCCGGGGGCGCAAAAGACAAAAATGGGAATGACGCCCTGAGTCAATCCCTCCTTTACGGTATCTAAAAATAGAATCAGTCCTGCCTAGAATGTGGGGCAAGTGTACTAGAGAACCAGTGTATCAGAGAACCAGAGAGCACAACCGCTCCGTGTCAGATCCCACAGAAATGATGAGCTGTATGCCATTCACAGGGGGTGCCCCTGCAACAACCCCACCTGTTGATTCCCTCCTCCCCCACCCTTCCTGGGCTACAGTTGCAGTGTCCCCCCATTTGTGTGATGAAGTAATAAAGAATGCAGGAATAAGAAACAGTGACTTGTTAGTGAGATATGAGGGGAAGGCAGCCTCCAGCTGCTATGATAGTCCAGACAGGACATTAAGCAGTGTGGGGGAGAGGAGCCCAGCATCCCACTGCTATGATAGTCCAGGCAGAACAGAATCTTTTCTTTACACATGAAGGGCGGGGGCTGATGGAGCTCAGCCCCCTGTTGTTATGATGAAGATGGTTACCAGTCGTACTGCACCATCTACCAGGAATGATCAGGAGTTTTTTACCCAGGCGCCCCCAGCCGACCTCAATGGAGGCCAGCCAGGAGCACTCACGGGCTGATGATGACAGATACCAGTCCTTTTGCACTGCACCATCTGCCACAAGGCTGATGATGAGGATGGATATCAGCCATATTGTACCATCAGCCACCCATGGGGGGCGGGGGAAGGATGCTGCCGTTGACTGCTGCAGCATCGCGTCTATCAGCAGCATTCAGTAAACATAGGGTGACATTTAAAAGAGTCAAGAGAGGATTTTTTTTCCCTTTTACTTCTGGAGGTGGGTGAGGGGGGTAAATTGACGAGCTATGCCCTGAACCACCGCGGACAATGTGTTTGACACTACAGCCATTTGGAGCTCAGCCAAGAATGCAAATGCTTTTCGGAGGCTGCAGGAACTGTGGGATAGCTTGAGTCCTCAGTCCCCCCTCCCTCCCTCCATGAGCGTCCATTTGATTCTTTGGCTTTCCGTTACGTTTGTCACGCAGCAGCGTGCTGAGTCCCTGCTGTGGCCTCTGTCTAGAGATTTTTTTAAAATGCTTTGGAATTTCGTCTTCTGTAACGGAGCTCTGATAGAACAGATTTGCCTGCCCATACAGCGATCACATCCGTACGGTCCATGCTGGAGCTCTTTTTGGATTTGGATTTCGGACTGCATCGCCACCCGTGCTGATCGGAGCTCCACGCTGGGCAAACAGGAAATGATATTCAAAAGTTCGCGGGGCTTTTCCTGTCTACCTGGCCAGTGCATCCGAGTTCGGATTGCTGTCCAGAGCGGTCAGTGGTGCACTGTGGGATACCGCCCAAAGGCCAATACCATCGATTTGCGGCCACACTAACCCTAATCCGATATGGCAATACCGATATTAGCGCTACTCCTCTCGTTGGGGAGGAGTACAGAAACTGGTTTAAAGATCCCTTTATATCAATATAAAGGGCCTCTTAGTGTGGACGGGTGTGGCATTGAATCGGTTTAACGCTCCTAAAACCGGTTTAAACGCGTAGTGTAGACCAGGCCTACGGCTCATCTTTTTCTCCCTCCTTGTCTGTCAGGTACATCCTTGTCCATAAAGAGATAGGTGATAGTTGAGCAGGGTGTGTGTGTGAGGGGGTGAACAGAGGTTAGCTTTGGTGTAAACTCTGGTTGGGATTTTGTGTAGAGATTAATTTTTGTTATATTTATATTGTTATTGTGTTGTTTGATCTGATTTTAGGGTAATAGATGGGTCTGTATGTTTTTCACTATAAAGATTATAGAGGGCATGCAAACCATTGCTTGGGTACTCTTATCATGAAGAACTAAAAATCTTGAGAAATTACTAAAATAAACAACAAATTTAAAATATAAACATTTCTTACTTAAATATTGAGTGTCACAAAATACACCATGTAGTTTTATGCATTGTATTTTGAGTCCCACCAAATATACTATGCAGAACATGAAATCTCAATAGATTGTACAGATCTTGAGGTTCTCCAGAGAAGTGTCTTTCCCACAACCCCATTGCAAAAACTGATAATGGATTGAGCCAAAATAAAACACAATTTTTCTAAAGATGGCCTTTTCTCTCTGGATCCTACCTTGTCCATTTGTTAGCTACCCATAACCTATTTTACCAATATGGCATTCAGCCTCATTTTAACAATTTTAATAGCAAAACCATGGGACTTTAGAAATAATATGACAATAGCAGGCATTCACTCATACATAAAGGAGGGGTTGCCAGCTTGCTAACAGTTCAAACTGCCACAAAACTAATTAATTGAGCGGTGAAATGCTGTCATGTAATATGCACAATTTGTGGTCAGATTCAGGACAATTTGATATATATCTCCTGGATGTGGGATATTCAGTTTCAGGTACTGAACTTCACAGAAAATATTATTAAACAGGTTATATATAATATATTATATATATATTATATATAACCTGTTTAATAATATTTTCTGTGAAGTTCAATACCTGAAACTGAATATTCCACACATGGATACTGAACAGGGCCGGCTCCAGACCCCAGCGCGCCAAGCGCGCGCTTGGGGCGGCATTTTGCCGGCAGGTCAGCAGGCGGCTCCGGCGGACCTTCCGCAGTCATGCCTGCGGGAGGTCCACCAGAGCCGCGAGACCAGCGGACCTCCCGCAGGCACGACTGCGGAGGGTTCGCTGGTCCCGCGGCTCGGGTGGACCTCCCGCAAGCACGACTGCGGAAGGTCCGCCGGAGCCGCCTGCCGCCCTCCCAGCACACCCTCCGCAGGCACGTCTGCAAGAGGTCCCCCGCAGCCGCGGGACCGGCAGCGCGCCCCCTGCGGCATGCCACCCTGCTTGGGGCGGCCAAATTCCTAGAGCCACCCCTGATACTGAAGGTACTTTTTCCATTATATTTGTTCAGGATGACCCATCAAAACTCCCTTGTGACCCCACAAATCATATATTATGTGACCACCTAACTCATAGAATATAACAATACATTCACTACATTAAGCCAGCAAGCACTGGATACGTTATTCCAAATGGTTTTCCAATGGGATATATTTCCTAAATCTCTAATTCTTTGTTCAAACAATGAGCCATTGGCTTGTATACATACTTGTTGATTCTGTATATACTTATAAACAATAAAACAAAATAATTTCACTGAAGAGTATAGTAATTATCTAGCAATCGTTTAGACTAGGATAGATTGGAATCCCTGTTTAGGTCTACAAAAGTTCTGACAAACTTTGTGTGATTTCACCATCCTCAGTCTGTTTTTCCCCATCTGGGTATCTCAACAAGAGAACATGATGCTATATCTGAAGATCTGCACTGACTTAGGAGCATAGTCCTGGAGTCATTACAAAGAGACCAGCCAACATCCCCCTCTCTTTGAGGAAAATTCAGCTCAAGTATTTCTGCTGACTGCAGTTGTCAGTGGGTAAATTTGCAAAAAGCACTTCAACCACATTGATTTTGATTTTGATGATTTAAAGACAATTAATGAACAAAATGTGTGCTCTTGTATTAACTTGAAACATTTCTAACACCTTCCACGTATACTTTCTTTGCTATATCAAAGTAGCAAATGCAAATGCAAACTCACATTCCATTTTCAAAGAGATTTTATGATTCCAGTTCTTTTTAAAGAACTGAACAAATTAATGAATGGAATTATAACTGTGCATAAAAGTATTTGATAAGGAAATGAATAATCCATCCGCCATCTATTGCAATGCAAAAGAATATCATCTATGCCTTTTGATACTAACAACATTCAGACAAGAGCACTAACATTTTAAATTTTAATCAATTCAGTAAAATCACGAGTTCTTCTCCTTAAAGAGATATTACTTACAGATAGATATAACCCATAGATTAAAACAGAATATTCAATAGCTACGAAAGGGAAAATGTGAATACCTAACAGTTAAGAAGGAAATGTTATCTAGTGATCAGAGCAGGACTCATGGATTCTATTCTCAGCTCAATCACTAGACTTACAGTGGAATCTTGAACAAATCACTTAATCTCTCTATTATTTTACTTACTATTTATATTACAGTAACACCAAGAGATACCAATCAGGATAAGTGACCACACTGTGCTTAGTACTGTACAATCATACAGGAAGACACAGTCCTAGTCAATCTCCAGGGAAGTTACAAAGGTGTAACTGGAGGCGGAATTTGCAATAGGAATTTAGGGCTAAATTCAGAATTAATTTACACCCAAGCAATCTTTTAATGGCTATGACTAAGAGGGGTGCAAGTTAGCACAGAGTTTGGCCCTTATTTAATCATTCTGATGATGATGCTGCATGAGTCAGAACAAAATCCAGCTCTTTTTCCTGCAGTTGTATTGGCTCTTCAGTACAGGAAGAAAAAGGAACAAATGTATTTTTGTCAGTAAATGCAGCAGATATGACACTAAGCAGACATAGGGAACAGATGTATTGAGAAAGAAAGTGCTATTTTTAAAGTCACTTGGCAGTGTAAAACCTCAAAGTGAGCCAAAAAAGAGTGAGCAGTCATTGGTCCTTGAAAAACAAAGGGCTAAATATTTTATGAATACCTTGAACAGGTGTAACAAAGCAGAATTTATCATGCTGATACTGTTTGCTATGAAAAAAATGCAGAACTTGTATTTTTACAGAGAATCTTTACTTTTTACATTTTGTGAAAAAATAAAAATATATATTAACCAGTAACTAAATTTAACTGAAAGTACCAGTGTTACTTATTCAACATGTGCAACCTCCCCCCTCTTGTGGTTGATTTTTGAATGTGCTTTAAATTTACATAACTAAACAACAAACTGCTTTGGGCGTATAGAGGTTACTCAAAAGGTACACCATGGTTTGTGTTTTAATGCATCTCAAATTTCTCTTCAGCCTCCAGACATGCGTAATTAAAGTTATGAAAAGATGCCGAAAACTTTAAAAATCAACTCTGAAGATCATGTTGCTGAGTTTGGCAAGGACAAATTTCACGTTGATGGTAATGTGCTGTTCTGTACTGTATGCAGCAATGCTGTAGATTACGTTCAAAGGAAGACAATTGTAGAAAACACGGAAAGTGCTAAACATAAACTGAATGAAAAGAAACTAAAACAAGAGGCCATTGACAACAGTAAAGAAACAATGCAACGTGACTGGATTGTTCCAGCATTTTTGTGTATCTCATTTTTTCCCCCCTGAAAATACAAAATACAGACATGGAAGTATTTGGTACGTGTATGAAATACAAATTGCAATTTTATTAATTTTATTATAATGATTGATGGCACTGATAGGCTTCGAACTTGCTTAAAAATTGTAAATATATCAATAAAACATTGGGTTCAACTGATAGCTATCGCTATTGTGGCTGGGGAAACTAATGTTCAGCGTTTCATTTTAATTATGGAAAAATGTGAATTTTTATCAGAGAATTTTGGATTTTTTTAATCACAGAAAACAAGGATCCCTGGTGATGACTCATGAGTCTGAAAGAATCAAGCTTGACTCAGATTCAGGCTGACTTTGCAGGATACAATAAACATGGAAGCACATAATGCCATTTTTTATAGTCACTTTTCAGAAGGGAAGTGCAGTTGAAGCACTTCTTGTTTCTCCCTATTCTCAAATATTTTACAAAGTGTAACCGAAGGTCACACTGCTTCGAACAACAGTAGCTTCACCTCTTATAGAAATTTGCTGCTTATGTTTATGCATTTGAATCAATTGCCAGTTCACTGTGGGACAAACACTAGTTTCACTGTACAGGTCAAGTAAATGAACTGTACACCGGAGACGTCTGCAGAGAATCAGGGAAGCCAAAAGTCTGCCCCAGACCCTGGAATAGCAGGAGAGTTACTATGCAGCTGCGCACTTAGCCTCTACCCTAGCTAGTTTCTCCCAGCCATAGGGTAGGGAGGTTGGCCTGTGAATCTGCATAGTTTGATATCCAGTAACCATGACCCTTAACAATGTTACATGATACACAGGTTGTAACTTCAGTGGCATTACAATACAGATGCATTTGACCAAATGAGAACTTCTATCCACTTTTGGGGGGACAAAAAATAGATTTCTTATTTTTTAAAAAAAAAACTTCAAACTTATTTTGTGGGAAACTTAAGGCTGAGCCACT
This sequence comes from Mauremys reevesii, assembly GCF_016161935.1. Taxonomy (NCBI): domain Eukaryota; kingdom Metazoa; phylum Chordata; order Testudines; family Geoemydidae; genus Mauremys; species Mauremys reevesii. Next base: position 27,683,902 of record NC_052629.1, on the reverse strand, counting down.
GTTATCATGTTCACTTGACTTTAGACAATTATAATTTAAACACTTGGCTTTACATCAATTTAGTATTACATAGCTCTCTTAAATAATATACTCAGGGATGGCAAATTCAATTTGATAAGACGGCATTATTGCCCATTTCATTTTGTATTATCCAGGTCAGCCCAGAATAGGAAGGGTATCATGTGGTAAAAGACTCTATTTAGCATGTCACAGTCACCGGAGGTTGTTTTGTATCTCCAAGAACCTTTGTAACTGCCTCAAAATAAGAGATGATTGATTTACAAAGTACCAAATTTCAAATTTCATATTCTAGGGCTAAACAAGAAATAATTGGACAAAGCTGTCCCCCTGTCTGACCCACCACAATCAAGCCCCTTTCAAGGTTGACTGCCTGCATGAGAAATATGTGCATAATTTCATTTTGTCTCCCGTCCAACATCCAATGTTAGAAGTTAATTAAATTGCTTGTCCATTGTATTCATCCACTTACAAAGTTAATGATATTCTGTTCCTGAATTAAAGAGAATTTTATAAAGCCTGCACTATGGAACCTGGCATGCTGTACATTGAGAAGCTGAACTCTGTCATAGCTCCTGATTGCAACTCTTCTAATTAGGAAACAAAATGAATGTTTCTGTGTCTGCCAATGCAGAGGACAAGTCATTCCAACAGTGAGGCTAAATGCTTTGTACAATAGCAACTTAATAATATCTCATGTTTGACTATAATAAATTCTGCAGGATTAATAAACCTGTTAAATTTTTAAATTACCATAACAAAGATGAACTGCAGTGTAACAAGACAGCCTTTAAAAAAAAAAGACACAGTTTTGAGGGAAAGAAGTGGCTTTTTGCAAGGACATCAGGCCCTGCATATATACAAATCATCAGGGTATTCTTGGTTACAATGCGGGTAATCAGAGGGTTCAAGAATTTTAAAATCATAGCAGGAGGGCAGTACATGCACTGAGATCAGCTAAGAAACTAAAATTAATAACTTTACTCAAACTTGGCTTCTCATAGCTTTGGCCTAGCTGTGTGGGTCTGACTGCACTGCTGATAGAATTTTGGATTGTAAGATTTTTAGGGAGATCTGATTCAACAGTCATCAGTCTCAAATCAGACAATATCTGTAGAGGCAGCTTCTGGCACCCAGGCAATGTCATGGTAAATTACATTGCAACTTTACATGTGGTCAGAGGACAGAAGTGGAGGAGAGTAAAGGCTACCACATACCATCCTCCTGCTGAGAAGGTACTGAATGATGTCAGCTGGAAGCTATATCTCTAAGCAAACTATGTAGTAGAGGCTGGTGACAACTGGATAGGAATAGCTAACTGATTAGGTTGGGAAGAGGGCCACACAGTAACACACTGCTGATGCAACCTTCCTACCTGGAGGAAGCAAAGCACAGCAAAGTTGAGAATGGCAGGACTTGGAAGAGGAAAGAGTTACAAGGACTAAGCACTTTCTTTCCCTTCTAATGCCACTCTTTAGTCACCAAGCCTGCCAGTGAGGTACCTTGCTATCCTCCCCAATGACCCACAGAAAGACACAAAAAGCCTGGCAGTGTGGCTTACTTTGCCTGCCTGTATCAGATGACATTAAAATTACGCTTCCTTTCATAAGAGTAAAAGTCAGTTTTATCAGCATTTACAACAATCATTTTTTAAAAATAAATCAGATAAATCAATCACTCTTAGAAACCAGCTTGCACTGAGTCCGACATGTGCAGCTCCTTCTGCAAACAATTTTCAATACTGTAAAAATGGCAGATGTAGAGTATTTTCAGAGTGTGTTTTATAAAAATCTATTATCACACTTTTTATTCAGTGGGATTGTATCAGTTTTTACCTAAACTAGAAACTCTAAGTACTCAATGAAAAAAAAATAGCTTAAACCTGGAATAGAAATAGACAAAAACATTTCCCAGTTGTCCATATTGAGGGTGTGTAGTGGCAGTGTCGCCTTTCTTGTGAAATTACATTCTGGAATTTTGTATTGTGCTAGTAAGGCAGCAAGGCAAAGCGTTTGTTGTTACTACTGGATTTTCTGATGTAGGATCAAAAGGTAAAATTTGGAGGTACTTTTTTTTCTTTTGTGCAAGTTGATTTTAAAAAAATCTGGCTATCATTTCATGCACATTACCTATGTTGTCTTGTTCCAAAACAGACTACATTTACACTTTTAAAAGAATATTTTCACTAATACAACTTCTGTACATTGAAACTCAGTGAATACCACCACCAATAAAAAGTATTTAGTACAGCAATCACAATTGTGCTTTTAATTATGAAAATAACTTGATTAAGTTATACCCTTTGTATCTAAAAATGCAATCAATGAAATTTCATGTTAATTAAATCATGTGAGAAATTTGCATCATAATTAAAACCTCAGTACTTTCTTTGATCTTTCAGAGCTTTTCAATCACAATTTCAATCTCATAATTTTTAGTGGGAATCATATCCCGTGCATTATATGTATAAATTAATTAAAATAAAATGCATTTTTAAGAGATGGCCAATAATTTAACATAAACTGTTTACAAACTACTGTCATTCATTAGGATTGTTCCTGCATACATACTGTTACTGAAAAGCTTTAATTGATTTTTAAAATTACAATAATGTGGTGTAATCACTGCCTACTTTTCCTCCTAATAACTTAGTGCGAGTGCTTGATTTTCCTTAGCATAAGGGAGGCCCCACTAGTGCTGCTGGCAATGCTGCACGTTTAAAAAGAGTGGTGGTAGTTGGATGTCATTCCTCACTTCTGTTTACCAGCTAACACAATGACAGCAGCATAAGCAGATCACGCACTACACATTTTGCGCAGGTGGGCTGTAGCATGTGCTTCTTCTGAGCATTCTTTAGAGAGCACCTCTGGAAGTATTATTATACAAGCAAATAGTACTGCCCCCAACTAAGTGCTCCACTGGCTCTTAGAGCAATAATTTGGTGCAATTTACAAACTAAAATTTTTTTTTGCTTGTTTTTAATGATTTGAAGCAGAGAAACAGATCCTCAGTACCATGTTATTGATGGTAGATCTTTCATCAAACAAAGAAATATAAACTAGAGTCTTGCAACAAGGGCCAAATATAATCTAGAGTAAACTGTACTGCTAAAATATTAAAAGTAATGTTTTGTGGAATTAGGCACTTATTTTTAAGAAAAGCAAGACAAAAGATCCTAAATTCAAATTTGATTACATGAAAGATGTCAACATATTTTTTATTATTATTTAATTTAGTATTAACCCTTATTATTATCAACTTTCTTGTTGTACCCACTAAATACTATGGATTACAATATCTTCTTCCCTATTATGCAGTTTAACTTCTATAGAATGATTTGGAACAAAACAGAAATGCATCATAAAACAATGAATAGACAAACTGCCCACTATAATATATACAAATAACCCTTAGAAAATGTCTTCACAACTGATACAGAGGAATAAAAATTAAAAATAGTAATGGGTATTGATTTTACTGTATATAAACAGACAAGATTCATTGCCCCAATTACCATTTTGCATAAAAATCTAATCCATTTTCCAAACAAACATGGGAATTAAGATGTGATTTACAGACTCACTAATTACATATTTATGCTGCACATATACATACAGTATTTATATAAAGTACATTTATATTCAATCTCTTTCAAATAATATATGACAAGAGGAGAGGATAACCTACAGAATAAGTGTATATGAAATATTAAACTTGCACAGGAATTTATTCCGGTAGATAGTTACTGTATGGAAGCCATCAGCACACAAACTTAGTTGCGGATTGCTCTCACATTATGGAAACGGAGGATTAAAAGATACTATGGGTGGAGAAGAGCAAAATGAGGAAACAAAGCAGTCACTAACTATAGACTAGCTATATATCTGACTTGAGTAGACACCAGCATATTTAATGTAGAGATCAAAGTTCAAAGATGGAGAAGGGAAAAAGTATAACTGAAAATATCTATCATGAAACACTGAAAAAGCAGGATTGGAGGCTCTTTCTGCTTTTTAAAATCTAGTCTAGTTGCATCTTTCCCAATTGCTCTGCCAATTGCACTTAAATTATTTTCCTTGGTGTTAAAAGGCTTCAGTCCTGATGCATATTTGTTTTTTAATCTCTTTACCAAGATCAAGTATTATGAATTATTCTATAATTTAAAGGTGTGATGTAGGCTTTAATCTAATGAGTTCTGAGCATAATCCATCATGTTTGCTTTCCTTTTCTTTTTTTTCCCTGCTATCTTTTCAAGCCATCTAACCAAAATCATCTTTCTCTGATCAGGGCTGCTAGATTCAAACCAAGCTACTAACAAGTGAAAGATTAATCCACTGATCCATTAGAATAATAGTTTTAAGGTTTTATTACCACAACAGTTTCTGAATAGTGATGCTACAAAAGAAAGTGGTTCTAAAAACCTGTGGCAGATACCGTGCTGGCATGTATAAAGGTAAATTGCTCTCTGAATGACTAAAATCAATTTTTGTAGTTTTATCTGAGCATCATATTTATTAACCTATGAAAATATAACAAGTATTTCACATCCATGAAATCCTTGTGAACTAGTCCATCATCCAGACTGAAACAAACAAATCTTGGACACACACAAACACTGTTGTGTCAGTAATAGTCTACATATAACTTACCTAACAATATCTCATAAGCAAGGAAATTAAAATTTAAGGCATCTAACTGTACATGCTCTGCCTTTCCCCACTCCGGAGAAATACAGACAAGGCACAACAACCTTAACTCAGATCCAGTAAGGATAATGGCCTTCCAGATCCCACCATCAAATCCCCAAAAGGTCAGACAAAACTCCGCATCCCACCTCACCACTATCTTTTCTGTTTATTTCTGGAAAAGAGAGGTTACTAACCCTGTGCAGTAACTGGAGTTCTTCAAGATTTGTGTCCCTACAGGTGCTCCACTTCAGGTGTTTGTGTGTCCCATGCACCTTTGGTCAGAGATTTTCATTACCAGTGTCTGTTCAGCCCACACATGTGCTGCTGATATCCTCGTGTCCCACACTGAAGCTACATCAGTCTGCGTGGGCAAACTGCCCTCAGTTCCTTCAGTATCACTGAAGCTCAGAAGGAAACTCTGAAGCAGAGGGTAAGGAGGGTGGGTAGTGGAGCACCGATAGGGACACACATTTCTAATAACTACAGTTACTGCACAGGGTGAGTAACCTCTTTTTCTTCTTTGAGTAGTGTCCCTTTGGGTGCTTCACCTCAGATGACTCGTAAGCAGTATCCCCAAAAAGAGGAGAGAGCTTCAGAATCAAGCCTGTACAGAAGAAAGATCTGCATTGCCAACTGTCACATCAGATCGAGAGGCCAGCAGGAACTGGATTGCTGGCAGCACTGTAATAATCTATAATACACCCCAACTCCATTTCAATAGCCTTTGGGTTGAAAATGCAGAACCTTTAGATTTGTATGCAAAGGAACCAAACAGACTAGGAGCTTTATAAATGATTTAACCCTATCCAGACAGAAGGTTAACGCCCTGCTGACATCTAGAGTATGGAAGGCAGCCTCCAATTTTGAATTATGTTATTTTGGAAAGAAAACTGGTAGGTAATTGATTTGATTCAGATGATACTCAAAAGATACTTGAGGAAGAAACCTGTGGTGTGGTCACAAGAAAATTTTGTCCTTGTAGAATACTGTAAAAGGATGGTCTGCCATTAAGGGCCCCAATCTTTTTGACTTTGCAGGCTGATATAATAGCCACTAAGAAGGCTGTTTTTTATGGCCAATTTCCATAAGGAACAGATTTTCATTGGTTCAAAAGGAGGTTTCATTAGACTTTTAAGAACCAAATTAAGGTATCACTCTGGGATGGGGACTTCCGCAGGGAGAAGAAATTATCCAGACCATACGGCTATAAAGTGACCAAACAGCAAGAAATGGTCAATAGTGGTATGAAAAGCTGTTAAGGCAGCCAAATGAACCTTCACAGAAATAAGTGATAGTCTTGTTTTCTTTTGTCGCAGCAGGTATTCCAGAACAAGTGGAAGCAACGCCGAATCAGGGTCAGCATTCTGGAATTCACACCAGTGACTAAATCTTCTCCACTTCTGAAGGTAAGAATTTCTGGTAGAAACCTTTGTGGTATTTAGTAATATCTGTTGTACCTCTGTTGACCAGACTGACTCTAACCCCATCAACCATTGAGGAGCCACACCTTGAGGTGGAGAATGTGCAGATTGAGATGCAGCAGTTGATTGGCATCCTAAGAGAGGAGCTGAGGAGTGATTGGAAGATTTACAGAGCTAGGTGAAACAGGTAAGTAAACCACATCTGCCTTGACAACATTGGGGCTATTAAGATAACTCTGATCTTTAATTCCCTGGTTTTGTTCACCACTTTGAGAATCAGTGTCATCGGGAGAAATGCACAAAACAGCTTCTTCATCCAAGCGAGGAGGAAGGTGCTGACAAGAACCTGGGAATCCAACTCCCATTTTTAGTCTTAGGACACACACTGGCTGAGAGAATCAACTGTGACATTCTTCCTGCCCAGGAGATATGTAGCTGGAATTGTGAGGTCTTTTGAGGTGATTTACTTAGGAGGAAAATTAGAGCTCCTCTTTTTTAGGTTTTTTAGAGAGGTCTCTGAGGCTCTCCCCTGTCTCAGACACTGTTGTACCAAGCTCCAAAGGGTGCTAGAGACTCCTGGAGAATTATGTACAGGGGAGTTCTCCTGCGTTGGTTCCAAAGTAGGGCAAAAAGAGCGCTCCCAGTTGTAGTTTGATTTCCTCGTTCATCCATGTCCTGGATTTGAGGGCTAAACAGAAGTTACACTTCTGAGGGACATGACAGTGTCTCAGGCAGCAATGTCCTCTCTACATGAGGCAATGTTTAAACCTCAGCGAACCAGGAACATTTCTCACAGGGAAATCTTCCCTGCAGGAAATGAAGCAATCTTTCAATAACTAATAACTAACTACTATTACTAACAAACTAACTAAACTAAATAACTTAAGAAGAACAAAGTCAGCAAACAGCAGAGGCATATACAATGCGGACACCCTAAGCTCTGTCTCAGGCAGCGGCAGTTGAAAAGCAACTGAAGATGGTTCGCGCCTTTGCAGCCTAATATAGCCCCAGTGCAGGGAATGAGGATATCAGCAGCACTGTCAGGGCCAGGTATTGGGAAGCCAGACTTAGTGGTTGGAGCCAGAGTCCATTGTCAGGAATCAGTTGGGTCAGGATAGCCAGAGACAAACCAAAGATCAGAACCACAAGTCAGAGGTCTGGAGCCAAGCCAGGTCAGGATGCTGGAAAGTCAAAGGTGGAACAGGCGCCACAAGGTACACAGTCCAGAACAGGATGGATCCCAGTTGTTCAGACAGCTTCCTGCTCATGTTGCTGGCTTAAGTAGGGCCAGTGGGCCAATCAGCTCCTCTGGGACTCTGCCAATAACTGAGTAACTGCTGTCAGCAGGCGGCCCAGTGGAGGGTTGCAGCATGGCTGCTCCTGTGGACCCGGGTTTGCGGCCTGTGGGCCATGACAAGCACAGGCATGGGCTAAATGGACACTTCTGATCAATATATCCAATCAAAGGCATGTTGGGCACACAGACACCTGAAGTGGAGCACCCATAGAGTACTGTTCGAAAAAGAAACAACATGCATTTTGATGCATATATGGCTTTGTGTGAAAAACCTTAAATGACATACAATACAGAGATTGTGTGTGAATTGTGTTATTTAAAAAGCAACTCTATTCATGAAGAACAGCATCGTCATTAGTATGCCTAGATAACTCAGGTGGTGTGCTTTCTTGAAGAGACATTTTGTCAAAGTTCTTGTTTTCCATACAAATTGGCTACCATTAGCTATTGCTTTGTCAAAGATCTCCCACCATGTAACACAAATACTGCTGGCCTAAAAAAAAATTCATCTCCATTATCATAGGCTCAAATTTCAAGTAGAGGGCACTGGAAGCATGTGACATTAGGCAGTGATTATTGTTTTCCTGAAGAGTCTGAAAGTAGAAATTAAAAAAAAAAATCTCTAAAAGTCATTTCCATAAAAAATCTTAGATTGTCTCAAAAATTGGTTTTTGATTAAATATTTTGCTTACTGTTTCCAGTTTTCATTTTGCATCTCTTTTTCCTATTACCAATTTTGATTGGTTTGCTAAGTCATTTTTGAAATTTCAAAAATTCATTTTTTGGAGTGTTTTGCAACAGTTACACCGGATAATGTCTATTACCTACTGACTGCTTATAAATTTCAGTTATAATGAATAATGCTACTATTTATTTATTTTTTGTTAATTTTTTAAAAAGGTACTTACCCCAAAAGGGTTACTCTAAATCTCAGTACTTACAAATTTCAGATTTTGAGACAGGTCTGATATACAAAAGATGCTGTAGAGCCTGCCTCACTTTTCACATTTCTTTTATAACTGAATGACTGGGCAAATTTTGGGGAACTTGGAAGGAGAACAATGAAGACTTCCTGTGCTCTAACAGGAATTTCTTTCTGAATGTGGAGGACCTGAAGAGCTATGACTTATCAAAGAAAAACATCTTGCCTGTACAATATATAGTGTTCATGATCCTCATCTTGATAGGAATTGCAGGCACCCTGATCTTAACCAGACAGTCCTTCCCATGAGGTTATTCACAGCTATCAGGAAAGCATCATACAAGAAGTCAGAACACAAGCAGAAGTTGCCTCAGGCCTTCATCTACCTGAGATCATTGAGGGCACCTGAATCCAGAGCCTAATGGTTAATGCATTAGAATGTAAGGCCATAGATTAATCCTCAAAATGATATTTGTAACTATCTCATGAGTTATCCTGAACTAGGATTACAGCTCCTTGTCGGAAGGGTCCTGAAGGTAAACCAGCCCCTCCACTGGATAAGCTGATGTCACGAAGGAGTTGACGGATGTGCCTACACTACAAAGAACCCAAGTAGTCTAGAAAAAACTACATTAAAAAATTAAGTAAAAAGAGGTGGTTCCCATAGTATGTATCATCAGCTTGATTGTCCCAGTTCTCAAGAAACCTTCAAGATTGCCCAAACTACCTCAAATTATACCACTCTGGAGGAATGCATGGTACAGGGCTGGAAAAAAACAAACCACCCAGAAGTGCTCAGAGGCTGTTTGTCTTACAGTCTGTTTCCCTACATTTACATAGGATGAACTTGTGAACTTCTATGTCTGATCTCAACCTGAAACTTTTTTTTTACCTGCTCTTTTTTCTGTAGTCAAAATGTATGACTCTCCTTACTGGAAAACTACAAGAAGTTCTCTCTTGTTAATAGCCATTCCATAAATTATGCTTCAGTGACAATGATCAAGTAATATTGACCCTTATCAAAATTTCACCTTGTTTGCAGTCTCTCTCCTTGGCACCACTATCACCATCACACATATATCCATCATTTTTCAGCATAAAGTGAATGTCGGGCAGGAGCTGACAGCAGACGTGTTTCAAGAGATGCTTAAAGTCCTAAGGCATGTTATGCAGTTGACCCTCCAGCAAAGCACATATAGAGCTTGACGCTTCCTCCACTTGTGTGAGTGGAAGAGAGCAAATAGTAATGGAACCTACTGAGGGTAGGGTGCAGAACAAGGTTGTGGACTCCACAGTATGTTCCCATCTACATAGAATTAATTTGCAATGATTCCCTCACCATGATGTGAAACACTCCTGAATGATGCAGCAGTTAGGGACACCATGGGTGCCTAATAGTGCCACTATGGATTAGGGGAAAATCTGGAAGGCAGCTCAAAAGCAACCGGCTGGTCCAGCACTATAGTGTACCTCAGGAAATCTATTTTTGCTCTGCATGGGGACAAGTTGTATCCCTACCCGTGAAGGAATGATTTGATTGAAACTCCCAGCACAAATTCAGATAATTTTCATTTTCCTAAAAGGAAATAAACCTATGTGGGGTATAATTTGACCCAGGAAACAGCAATGGGTAAAGGAGAAATAATAGAAGACATGAGATCTACTTTGTAAAAGAAGGAAAAGATTTCATAAGAAGGAGTTTTACTATTAGACCATAGATTAAGTGGAAAAATTTTCCGGCGGGTTTGATGTTTGAGTTGGAGGTTTCCAGAGATGCTAAAATGTAAAGTAATGAAGAAAACACACATAATGACTGAAATAATAACCTAAATTTTATTAAAACACTGAGAAGACAAAAATAATCTGTGTCAATCTAACAAATTGTCTATTTACATCACATTTATGACAGCCATTAATCTCTGTTTCTAGACAGAACTGCTGTCTGATGTAACCATTATTGACTTAATGGGAAAAATGTATATCAGTCTAAGAGCTGTGATGAATGCAGTCTTAAAGTTCAATGATTCCAACACTTTAGTAGGCTCTAACTCTGACCCATGTGCACAGATACCTAAATCACAAGATTGAAAACCTCAGCAAAGGCTTCATTCATGTTTTGTAGCTAAAGAAATTATAAAATGTTTTATACAGTTCTTGTGTATATATAGAGATCTGTTTCCAAGAAAGTCCTCCTGCATATGCTTTCAGTCATAACGTATCTTCTCTTAGAATGCCAAACCAGAAATTCCAGTAGGAGATTTCTGAAGCTATTTCTTTTTTTAGGTGTTTGGGGTACTTTGCAATTTAAAAAAAAAAATGGATGAAACTTGTGCCAAATTGGATTCCATAGTATGGCCTACATGAAATATCAACACAATTAGCAACCCAATCTGAAATATTTCTTAATCTAGTACATGGTAGAGTGTAGCAGAGCAATATTTTTAATCATCATATGAGTAGGTAATAGTCTTGGGCTTGATCTTCAGCTGGTATAAATCTGTTTAGCTGAGGATCTGGGTTTGATTGCTGAAAAGAGCATGGTCTTTATATTATGCTGTGCCCTGGACTTTCACACAAGTAAAGAAACAATTACCTATTTTTCATTACAGTTCCTTGGTAAATCATCAATCATGTAACTCCCCTATCGAAGGCAAATACTGGTTGAGGTGGTATGATCTCATAGATTCTGCACAACTCTGGTAACCAGAACTTCCTGAGTAATGACAATGTTACATTGCTCCATCTCAGTTTCCCCATATGTAAGATGAGGACAATATTACCTACTTATTTCACAGGAGTTGTTCCCAGGATTAGCTAACAGTACTGAACAAACTGCTTGACTTGAATCAGAAAATACAAAATCTGGCCTGGCTTGAATGACACTCATGAACCAATAGTTCCTATCTATGAACGTTTTGTAGATGTTCTCCCCTAACTTTTTTCTGCAGTAGCTAGACTCCTATGAACTTCTTGAGCGTACTATTTGCAAATTAAGGAAAGTTGAGCCTAATTCACTGAGATAGGTCACATGGACCAAGTCACACGGTATTTCTCTCATGTCATTGATTGACTGAGCCTATTTTTAATGAACAGGAGGCTCATTCCAGCTGTTAGAGCCATTTTCATCTGGTTTCTTGGATCAAGGAATCGTGTTTCAATTTTGCTCCATTCCAGATGCACAAATCTGGGGGAAAACATTTTCTTTTAGGGCTAGCCAGATCTGTGACTGACAGGCCAGGGAGTGTATCTTCTGTAATTCTCTGGGATATTTTTTTATACTTGGTCAGATAGCTTTCTTTCAGTTTTCCAAGAGGAAATTTACTTTTCTTTTACCATTCCAAGGTCCCTATTTCGCATGATACTGAGGCCTAGAGTAAATTATTCCTGGACAGAGGCCTAAATATTATTCTCATTTATTGCCTGGGAACATTTTTATTATTTGATATTAGTGTCATGTGTTGATTTGAATTTCAGACAGACATTCTCCACATCATGAAAAAGTTTAGATTTAAGGTGATAAAAACCACATAGGTATCACTTCTGCCAAAAAAAAACAACAACCCACCACCAGGAGCGAGGCTTATCATGAAGTCATAGTCAAGTCTGTTAGAGCAGAGGCCGATAGCATTTTTAGCAATGGTTATCTCCTGTCATTTCCAGCTACAAATTTCTAAGTGATGCTAGCCCCAAATTTATCTTTAATATCTTTAATCAGGGAGGTATGTGTCAAAGCTAGAGGCCAGGAAGTAGATCCATACAGAAAATACGGCTGCTGTCAGTTATGGAGAAGATTCCTGGTTGGATGCTGATATTGATGAGGATGATGGAAGAAAGCCAACAGAATCGTCGTGGCCAGGCAGAAGAATAATATACTGATTTCTTGCCCCAGGCTGCCTGGGTTGAGGAGATTACACTTTAATGTCCTTTTTCAAATTGCAACACATGAAGTATTATTGCTGCTATGACGATTCTTGGGGGTGCCCAGGATTTTGAATCACATTGTTACTCCCCTACCTCAGTGACAGAACGGCGTGTGTTTACCTGGGTGTCAGCTCCCTGATGCCATCAGTCTGTCAGCCACCCAAACAATCTCCTAAGGGCTCTGCCAGCCCTCACTTAACCTTGAAAGTTACCAATACATGTACCCCAGCCCTTGTCACTGGATACTCACAGAAATTACCAGGTAAGCTGTCCTCCCCAAAGGAACAGTGCACACACCTGTCTGTTTGTTTCAACTGAGCATCAGCTCCAATAGAACATCATAGCATTGAGATACGTATAGTGAAAACAAGCACAGGTTTATTATTAACAGCTAAGATTTAAGGCATAGTAAGGATAAAAGTGGAATCAGAAATGGTTACATACAAAGGCCTTACGCACTTCTTAGGGTATATCTACACTGGAAATAAAGACCTGCGGCAGTGAGTCTCACAGCCCGAGTCAACTGGCTCAAGCTCGTGGGGCCTGCACTATGGGGGCTTCAAATAGCAGTATAGATATCCCTGCTTGGGCTGGAGCCCACTCCCCTGCCATCAGGTTTCAGAGCTTGGGCTTCAGCCCAAGCTGGAATGTCTACACTGCTATTTTTAGCTCCATAGTGAGAGCCCGAGTTAGCTGACCTAGGCTTTGAGACTAGGTGCTTTTTTTTTTTTTTTTTTTTGGCAGCGCAGACAAAACCCCCATGCCTAAATTTTACTTTACCAGGCTAAAATCCTTGTCTAACATAGTTTCTCACCTAAAGCCATCTCCCAGCAACACCAACCAACATGGCTGGGATCTATCTTGCATCAGTGCAAAAAGTAGCTGTCCTTTTTGATTCCTCAGTGAAGGATAAAAAAGTGACCTTTTGCTTTCTTATACAACAAAGTCCATTGTTTTGTCCCCAGAGTCAGGATGTCCCATGTGGTTTATTCCCTGGAGTGCTGGTCCCATGCTGCCTTCACACCCTCATGTATGCAAACGGACTTCCACTGTTTTGGCTTACAGTGCTTATTTTACATGTGAACCAAGGTAGACAAGTGAATTTACATTCCTCTTTCTGGCAAAACCTGTTTGTCAATCCTGCCTGCGACACAGACTCTAAAACATTTTCAGGACTTACATACAACTCCTTAAATATCATCCAGACATACATTCAACAACAATTGTGAGGAACAGTAGGATATATAAGCTCTTAGAAGAGACCACACTTGACCCTCTTTGGATAATATTATCAAAACAGTGTGTTAGGTGTAATGGGTTTGTCAGGCCTGATAGGTATTGTTATAGACCAGTGATCCCTTTCCCAGTTGGCACTGAGGGGGTTCTTAGGGTCACAGCTGCAAGAAACTTTGTGACTGGCAGCAGAGAGGCCACAGGGAGTACTGGAGAGGCTGGTGACAATTCCATGCTGGTTGTCTAATGTTTTCCATAGAGCACTGGCTTCATGGGAAGGGAAGCAAAACACAGTGAATACCCTCTTCATCATTATCAGTAACACCACCAGCAAGTTGCCAAAATGAGAACTCATTATGGGGCGTGTGTGTGTATTATTTCAGAGTCATCACATACAGTTCAGAGCATAAAGGACTCAGGTAGCAGAATACTGAACATCATTGTGCCCACCAGTTAAACAGGTTACAGATGAAAGACAACACACTTCATCCCAGTGCAGCATCTCAAAAACAGCTGAAGTAAAACTCTTGCTGTCAAAACTGTTATTGCAGCTGCTGATGATTGATTTATATTTACCGACATCATACTATCACTGATGTTAGGTAGCAGTAGCTTGGCAATGCCAATGAGTTTGTGCTAAATTACACATTATGCTCATGTCAATGCAAATAGGGAATTGTGCATTTACAAAAACAGAGATTCCCCCTGAAGTTATGCCTTACATTTTGTGTACAAATTAAACAGACAAGAAAGTTTGTGAAGGGCTGGGAAAACTAGAGTCAGGAGAATCTGCACAGCTCTGCTGATTAAAGTCCATATAGTAACATGAAGATGTAAAGCACTATACAAGTACTACGTATTACCTAATTTTAATTTATGAAAGTTCTCATACCATATACCAATTTTGGTTTTGACTTCAATCTTCTCAAAGACTACAGCAATAGTCAGAAAGGTTATTTTCTTCATGTAATTATTTTGAAAAATGTATCAAACATTATTAACAGCATTATAAGAAGAGACCTTGGTCAATATTTTTTAAATTAGTGTGTAATAATTCATCTAAATATGAATGGAGGAGCCTAATTTGAAAGTGCCTAAGGTTAGGCACCAGTTTTTGAAAACTTCATGCCCTTTTTATGTAAATCATTTATCAAAACTTTACAGAAACAATTTTTAAAATTCCTCCTTTTAAAACACACAAGGTATAATGTTAAGAGTTATTTTTCTAGCCCTTACAATACTTTTGGATTTCAAGCATTATAAACAGAACCAAATAACCAGCAAATTTTAAGTGATTATTTTTGAGGATGGGGTTTTACATGGTTCAGTATTTCTTCATGTACCCACAACACCCACATGGTCTAGGGCACCATTTATCAAATGCGGCCAGCAGGGGGCTTCCCTGCAGCCACAGCAGTTTCCTGGGCAATGTGTGTGGGGAGGAAGCATCAGCCCCTCCCTTACCTCCCTGTTGCTCCTGCATGCCCTGCCTCTCTGGAGACACAGGTGGGACCCAACACTTAAGGATCAAGGTGAGGAGGTCGGGAGGGGTAGAGGCGAGCGGTGAGGAGGCAAGCAGCGAGGCAAGTGGTGGCCTGGCGGGGGAGTAAGGAGGCGAGCAGCAAGCCAGCAGCACGGTGAGGAGGCGGGTAGTGGGGTCTGGCTGCAAGCAGGGGAGTGAGGAGGTGAGCGGTGAGCCACCGGCAAGGGGGGTGTTCTTATGGCAAGCAGGGGGTGTCTGTGGAAGGGGGGTGAAGAGGCAAGCAGTGGGTGGGGGGGTGAGAGGAGGCGAGCGGTGGGTGCATGGGCAATGGGTGGAGCCCCCCCTTTGGGGAGGCTAGCCCCTAACTCCACCCCTTCTGCCTGTGCCTTCCCCACAGCAGCCGGAGCCCTGAGACCCCCTGGCCCCCGCTGTGGATGGAGCCACAAGCCCCCTGCCTGGAGAAGCCCCTAGCGTCCCCCACCCATGGCTGGAGGAGCCCTGGTCTGGCTGAAGCCCCGAGACCCTCCCCCACATACACACACCTGTTTGGAGGAGCCCTGGATTGCCTGAAGCCCAGAGTGCCCCCTCACCAGCCAGAGGAACTCCAAGCCAGCTGAAGCCCCAAGTTCCCCCACCAGCATGGAGGAGCCCTGGGCTAGCCGCAGCCACAGCCATGCCTCTCCTCCCCTCCCTTCCACAGACCCAAGCTGCCCAGATACGTTTTTCGTTATTATTTGGGCTTCCATTATGTCAAAGCATTTTTAAATTTACTTCAGATTCGTTATACAGACAACCACTTTTCCCAAAAAAGCAAAAGAAACTATAATTAAAAAAGACCAGAATGTGCAAAGTTCCTTATTTGTGTTTCTATTCTGTTAGGTCTGTAAATAAGAGATAACTATGCATTATTTTTATTATTGAGTCTGCAAAAAAAGCCCCCAAACCTTACATAAATAAATAACAATGATTTGGATGTATATATATGCATATTACTTTAGTAACTTAAGGAAAAAATAAATAATTTTAGGAAAAAGTGTCAGTGCAGCTACCAGCAAGAGTCAGTGGCCGCACTCTGAGGCCACCAAAAATTTTGTTGTGAGAACTCCTGGTCTAGGGGGTCAACACTGGTTCTAGGTCCCAAGCAGCTGGACTGCAGAGATCTCAGCTTTCAGGAGGAGGTGCTAAACAGAGGATCTGCAAATTCTGCACCCCAAGAGTGTGCCAAGAGACCAAACCAGAGGCAGTGCATGAACTCTGATCAAGCTCCGGAGGCTTGAAGCCACAGGAATTCAGTGTTTGGATCCTCTTACAGCAGTCTGGAGAGGGGAGCTCAATTGGATCTGTAACACCATACCCAAAAAGTACCTTTCTTCACTCTCTCGGATAGAGTTCCCTCAGGAGTACATAACACACAGTGGGTGCAGAACCCTGCATCCTATCCATAATATGACCTTTCCTGTGTAGTAGAATTTCTTTAGCACCACTCCTATGTTGATACTATTCCCACATATAGGGAAGTAGATTCAGTGGGCAAGAATTA
Organism: Mauremys reevesii; assembly: GCF_016161935.1. NCBI lineage: Eukaryota > Metazoa > Chordata > Testudines > Geoemydidae > Mauremys > Mauremys reevesii. Next base: position 27,667,379 of record NC_052629.1, on the reverse strand, counting down.
CCCCTAAATACACTTAAAAGGATTTAAAATTCTTTTCAAAACAATCAAAAGGTTAATTTAAATGGAATAAAGTCAGTTTAGATTTTAGAATGACACTGGTTTAGACAGTTCACAGCTGAGAGACAAAGAAAACACATGACTACCAAATGTTATCATACAATTTAAATCTTTTGATCTCTTTAACTACAGTATAAGAACTAAGCTTTGTTTTATCTTATTAAACAAACTGAATCATAGTATATCAAAGAACATAACTAAAAAGAAACTCTGTGTTTTTCTTTAGTGTCTTATGTTTGTACTTAATTTTCAAAATTGGGAATTCATGATATGTACAACTTCATATGTGCATTAAATAAAATACTTAAATAGCCTCATTGTCTTAGAGATTTTTGTTTAATATATATGTATATGGAACAATTTGATTTGTCAGATGAACTGTTGCTAGAGAAGAAACGGTCAATTAAACTTCACTGGCATTAGTAAATTAGTTTATCAAATGCATGCAATAAGCAAAATACAGATTTTGTAATCTTAACAAGGATCATAAGTTAAATGTACACTGAAATTCATTAAGGACAACAAAATAAACAAAAGACCAATTTACACAGAGCCTTAGTGATAAGTCAGTGTATGGAAATAAGAATGTACCAAGTCAAAAGGGACAGGAGAACCCAGTTTAATCTGATTATTCTGGGGCTGAGGCAACATATTAATCAAGTGGACAAAACAATTCTATTAATCAATTTCAAAAGGTACATTACGACAATAAATCTTTTACTATACTGCAAATGATAAAACAAGCAATCCATAAGGGTTATGCTAATTACATGTTTCAAGTCAAATGAAACAATTCCATGCTTTGTCTTGTTTGGACAAATAGAAAATTCTTGTCATTTAATTATATTTCATATGTCTATACCTGTGTCCACACACATAAATTAGAGTATTAAAGAATTGCAGAAGCACTGCCTCTTTGTCATTATAGCTATCAATGTGGACTGAGAGTTTCTATCTACTGCTAGTAGTATACATAGAAAATAGAGAAGTAAATGAATATCCATTCCAGGAAAAAAAATGGGTGAGCAAGCGCCCCTTGGATTAAAAATATTCTAAATTACTACTAAAACTTTTCAACCATATTTTGCAAAACTGAATTCCAAAGATATACAGTACTTGGAAATGACTTGACCATTATTTTGGTGTTCACATTAACTGCAAGTAAACATGTACTAATGCAACAAGGAGATGCAAAAACTAGCAAATTTGTTTAAAAAGAGCAAAATCACCCTATGACAAGGAAAAAATGTCCCAAACCCCAAAGGCACCATCTCCTATCTCTGTACAGTACTTAGCATCCCTTAGGTTGCTCAAAAGAAAATAATACAGATAGAAGCACTTGGTAAGAAACAACTCAGACAGTATAAGTGAAAAAACAAAAGTGTGACGGGAGGACAAGAACAGTGCCTATTCTTATCAGTTCTGTGTCCCTCCCAACCCCACCACACACACACTTTCCACTCCATCCCCTGCCAGCTGATATTGCCTATGTTGTCTCTAATCGGAGGGCATGCAGCAGAGCCTTAGCAGACAAGGAGTGATAAAGCACATATATTTGTACATGTACAGCAAACACATATAAAGCTGAAGTAAGAAACATAAAAAGTTATGCACAATGTTAATAGTTACTTGATCAAACAGGGTAATGGAAAGTATATAAAAATGACATTGATTACATCAGGTTCATATTTGTATATTACATAGTACATTTGTCAAAATATACAGCAAGAAATATGATCCACATTAATATATCCATATAATTCATTTTTCTCAAATGGTGACATTTTTATGATATTCAAGACAGGTTGCTCAGGCTGAAAATATATTTTCATGTGTTTTCAAAATATTTGTGCAATATGTTTCTCCTATATGGGTTGCTGTTCATACCAGGCAGCACAGCAGCTCTCCCCTGTTCTGTGTTACTGGGTGCAAAGACATTTTGGCTTAAATTAATCCTGATGCTTGTTACATTATTTTAGATGGGAAGTTTCAGTACTTCTTCTGGGTGCTTTTCCCACAGCACAAATACTCTGAACTGTTTCTCTTTACCCCCTTATCCATGTCCTGGCAGTTCCTCTCAATTTAAAACTGTCTAATTTCTGCTAGTACAGAGCACAATTAGCTTCACCACATGATCCCATTGAACAAACTTCTCTGCCCTTAGGTGGATTTTAACCCAATCCGCTGGGTTTTAATTATAGTTACTGAAACACATCTGAATATGTTTTACCCTTATCTATACTTGAAATGCAATCACGGAGCATCAATTCAGCTGAATGCATTCCCAACACACATGGTCAGCAACAGGTCATTTCTGTCAGTGTAGACAAGACCTTAAGTACACTTTACCTACAATAGTGAGTATTATTTGTCAGCAGTATTTGGCCCAAAGTTTGCTAATCTTAACATCTCAAAAAATGGACAGACTTTAACAATGAAACTTGTATTATTATGCTATAGAAGACAGAGCGGGCAGTATCATTCTACCAGTTTTTATGGATAGGCAGTCCCCCATTGAAAGCAGCGATGGGTCATGTCTAAAAACCGATGATGCAATATGGCCCTGCATCACTAGATTTTAAAAAAAGAAAAAGAAAAGAAAAAGCAGAAGTAATGACAAAAAGCAGCTACTCTGTTAAAATTGATACAAAATTCTTCTTATTATAGTTTTGACTGTGAAAGAAATACATGGTGCGATCTTCCTCTGTTATGATCTAAAATCATGAATATATTTTTTTAAATCCTAAAATGATGTATTTTTATATTTCTGTTTACATCAATAGTTCCCATTTAAAGTATACATAACAAAGCATTTTATATTTTACATGAAAAAAATTATTATTGATTAAAAATTCAATTCCTCATATTGCAACATATCATCTTCATGAATTCTGCATTACAAAAAGGATAAGAACACAAAAGGGAAATTATATATAACTGTTATAGTTCTTGGAGTGAATCTCTTCAGTTACACCAATGTAAATGCAGAATCACTAGTTATTTCAATGGATTTACTCTGAATTTTAACCAAGTAAATAAGACTAGTATTTGAGGCTTGAGGTCAAGAGGTTTTGGTTCAGGACCTCAGTCCTTTTAGGAGGGACAAGGTTAATAATTTGGAGATATGTTCATTTGACTTTAACTGGAACAATTTTAACAGAAGAAGCACATCAGGTTTGGGTTCACCTAATTTACATTTATGTTATATTACTGCTGACTCCTTGATATTACCACCCTATTTATAAAGTATACAGCAACACCATATTTATTTTTGTACTTAGCAGGTAATATTAAGTTAAGGGGAAAAAAAGATTGCCTAGTGTTATTAGTTATTACACCATCAACAGATGAATTCTTTAATTTTGGTTCCAAAAAAATCTATCATTTAACAAAAAGAACAGGAGTACTTTAAGGTGCCACAAGTACTCCTGTTCTTTTTGCGGATACAGACTAACACGGCTGCTACTCTGAAACCTATCATTTAACAACCATTCAAATATTTAATGTTGACATTTTTCTATAATAAATTATGCAAAAACAGTGAGCCTACATAGAATTTGTTTCATTAGCAATATTTAAAACAGATATAACTTTTGTTTATTATAAGCAAACCAAAATGTTTTAAAAACACAAAACAACAACAGGATTGTATTTTAAAATGTTCAAAAAAATGTTCTAAGTACATTTACCATAAGACTGAGTGAAATTTTAGGTATATCTTTTATAAACATTAGTCATTGTTTAATCTGACCCAGAAAAAAGAAGCAAAGATATTTAATCTTCCCTATATACTTTTGTCAACTTGCTTTTGTTATGGCTTTTATTTAGACTTTGTAAAAGATAAAATCATAGTGGAACTAAATGAGGTCAAGGACTTTGGAAGACCTCATTTAATCCCACCATACTCAGATCTTTTTATGAAGTCTAAATGATAATCATAAGCACGGTAAGTGGTCATAAGTATATTTGTAAGATTAAATAATTTTCTTTAATATTATCTAGAAATAAGAAACAATAACCAATATTTATAAAAAGTTACACCCCAAAAATTTCAGTCTTATGTTAAATGCACTTAGCAAAAGGTCAGAGCTCCTGAATTTGCTAGATAAATAAATGTTGGTGAGGTGGATGAATCACTGGAGAATTGGTGCATGGCAGCGAATGAATAACCTGCAAATGCTTCCCAAACCCCATTATTTCCCTTTTTCCAGTAGGCCAAAGATTCATGTCCCTGCATGCTGCCAGTTCATTACAGAGAAATATCATTCCTCTTCTGGCACACTCTGGACGGCCCTCTCAGCCCCACGAGGACCCTTTAATGTTTAATTCCCCATCATCTGCTCCAGTGAACAGCTTAATCTCTGCTTGTATGATCAATACTATATCAGTGTAAATTAAAATGACAATTTTAAAGTAATTAAGCCTGTTAATGCTCGATTCAAATGTCATTATTTGCACAAGGGATTGAGGAGAAATTACATCGTGTCCAGGGTGACAGGAAAATGTTTGAGCCTTCTCAATCCTGTTGCCGCTGTGCCACTGGAGGCTTTAGCAAAGCAGATTAACTTCTAGCTCCCACTGCCAGGATACGTATCCAATTTCAAAAGAGGATAACACAATTTGATAAATTTAATTCCAGCTACAAACTCAATTATTGTGATAATGGATGAAAACTGGGAGGAGACATTAAACAAGACCCACATCAAAATACACAACTTCAAAATGAGATACAACAGTAATTGTTTTATTTGATTTGCTCTATCCTTTTTGAAAACCCTTTAAATAATTGTGATTGTTAGAAGAATAGCCAACATTTATTAAATAGCATCAGCTCTCAGCTCAAAGTGGCTGCAGTTTGAGAGATTTTTGGTCACAATGAAAATGTTTGCTGTCCTTTGCTTGTACAGCTACATTTATTAGACAAGTAAAATTACATCATTACTTTATTGGATCTCATAAATAGATCCATAAAACTCAACTAAACTCAGATGAGATCTTAGCCTGTTCTACATGCTGGCCTTTCTAGAACCAGCCATGACAACCTGTAGCCATTTTTTATTTCAAGGAGAGATTTTAATAATAAAAACATACCTTAAACTTTATGTGACATCCATAGAAATCAGTATGTATGTCAAGTCTGACTGTAGTTGAAAAGTCAGTCAAAGGTATTCTCTCCACTCAATCCCATATATGAGAAATAGGACATTAAGATACAAAAGAAATATAGCCCTGCCAAAGACCTTTTAGGTAGAACACTGGAAGAACTACTAATGTTTGATAGTTTAAGAACAAAAGTACTGAAATCAAAAGTGAAGATTCATATGCCACAGATTTAATACAGCAATAAAATGATGATGAAAAACTACTTTCTAGATGAAGTGAATAGCATAACTGTCTCTTACTGAAAGATGTATATAAATGGTGCGGCAGTGAAGCTTTCACATTCAACGTCCTCAAGATTATGGCCATACAATGAATGTCCTGACTAAGAAGGTCAACCAGCAGTGGAATAGGGTGGCAGTCATAGCTGGATATTATTCTCGTAAATTCAGTTTACTTGACCCTACACATTTCCTATAGTTCTTTGAAATAATTACATGGAATTTTTATTAGAATGTTGGAAACATTTTGGCATGCATTTCTTTGAATAATAAATGATATATATATTAAAATGCTTTAGGCTTTTAATAATTTGCATGGGATATGTGTAGGCTTGTCTTGGTCTTATTAATTTTTATTTTAATTATTAAACTGATCTCAAGTTCATCAGTTTTTCTAAAAAACAGATTCAATATAGCTATAAGATCTCAGGAAAAGCACGCTTCTCGTGCCAACTAAACATACTATACAACCTTTACTATTTTCCAGATATTTCAGCATGCAATCTATCAGATCACAGATTCTCTTGCATAAATTGTCAAAAGAAAAATTCACAAGTTTAATCACAGATAGTGTTCGGGAAATAATTATCACGATGGTGAAGAAAATTGATTTATTTCTATTAAATCCTATTTTAACATCAACTAAACTAGAACATGGAGTGAAAAACCGAAAAAGACTTATTTATATACTGTAGGAATGGTCTTTTCATTGCTAAATTCTGACAGACCAGAAGCATTAGTAAAATGGGAAGCAAACCAAAATGCCAGCCACCCTCCATTGTTAATTAAAAATACCTTCCCCCTAAAACAGCAACTGATTCAAACCACAGAAGCCAATGTTTAATAATGGGCTACTGTGTTCAGAGGGATTTGAAAAAGAAGATATGAAATGTTCTTTTCATCTTAATTAAATTTTACCATTATCATTATCCTCAGTTTCAATTATAAAGCATTTAAGGATGATCAACAAATCAAAAGTAAATTTGGATGAACATCTCCAACTTTACACAAATGAACATAGGGTGCATCAGACTAAACATTACATAGGGATTTCTTTGTGGTCTCAAGACCTACCTTTATGTTTATCTTTTTCCTTCCACTTTTGGTGATGGGTTCCCCTATTTTTACAGAGCATCTTAATAAGCATATATATTGGTCACAGGTTACTTTTATTTTAACTCAGGGGACCTTATGAGGATGTCAGACACTCTCTCAGAAAACATTTTTGTTTAATCTGAAAACATAAAAAAATTTATCATTGCTATTTCATGACATCACAGTATAATTATCTCTAACTATAATTTACGGTAGGAAGTACACTGATTTTTTTTTTTTAAGTACCCAGGATTTCCATATGCCAAATAGTACTGATAAAGAAGTCATGCAATTGGTGCTAAACTCTTCTAATTAATACCAGTTATCTTCTAATGCTAACACTACTATTGATCTCCAATTTATAAAATGTAACAAGATACAGAGTTGAGTAAGATTAAGTGAAAAGGTAAGCTTTTCTCAAATTTACTTCATTTTGTAGTATAAAAAAGAGAGAAAATGGTCTCTTCTCTCAAGGTATGTTTAGAAAGCTGAGATTACTAAAATCTGATCTGAGAACAGCTATATAACCTCACTTCCCATAGGATGAAATAATCACTTTCTTTCTTTTTTAAATACTACATACCTCCAAACTTTAAAATTAGTGTCAGAATAGATTATCAGGATGCTTTCCTTTTCATATAATCTAAAACCTTTGTAAATTTAATTATAACTGTTTCTGTTCTGCATTATTAATAGGGCATGTTAATGGACATCAAGCCATATGGAGCACTAAACTAATTGTTTCTCAATGTACAATTGCCCTATTCATCATGAGCATGTTGGCCTGTGTTTGCTTAACAAAGCTTATTAATTATCAGAGAGCTTAGTGATTCAGGAATGAAGAGGTCATCACTAAAATTTACCTTAACTGATAGAATTCATTTAGGATGTGCAAATATCTCTTTCTACTTGAATATGGAGCAAATGATCAACTTCAGTTTATTTTTAAAAATGTATTTTGATACAGAATGGTGATGGCCTACAACAAAGATAATACTGCTGGGGATTTGGTGCCAGTTTAACTGAATCTTATTCTCTGTTTTAAAATTAATTCTTTATATTTTTTAGAACGACGGGTTCTAGATAATTTTTCTGAGAAACATTAAAATTATTAAAATATATCAGTAATCTCATCCTTGTACTTGCTAAACTGATTTGCTTCAGATATAGTTAATCTGATTGATGAAAGTGTAACCCAAATTAACCCATTTGGGCCTTTGTCCCCCTCTAGTGGCCACACCACAAAAAGGTTTATAAGCTGGCTACTGCCTCTACATTTATGAATCCTCTATATCACATAGCATCTTAGAAGTGTGAATATCTTTTCACTACAATTTTTTTCTTTCTTATTTAACTTTGAATGTTTTTCTCTTATGTTTTGTATACTCACTCACTAGGAGAAGGTGGGGCTGGATAGGACATACACTACGCAAGCAACCAACTAACATCACCAGACAGGCACTGCGGTGGAACCCCCAAGGCAAGCGGAAAAGAGGCCGTCCAAGAAACACCGGCGACGCGACCTTCAGGCTGTTTTGTATACAGCTGAAGTTATTGTTGATGCTTTTCCTTATCAACTACTTCAGTCTATATAGATCTGTAATTATTGGGCCAAAATATCTCTGATGCACCATCACTATCTATAACATCAACAGAATACTGGAAAACTTTGGTTAGTTAATTGTTAGTTAACTTCTGTTTGTGTTGGATTCATGGTTAATGGAATGGTGCACCTTTTTTTAAAACATGGACTAAAGTATTTTTGTACTTTTTCCACTGTTTTGTCATGTATAAAGAACACCTAAGAAGTTGTTTTTCTCCCCTACATAGAAAGCTTTTTTTTTTTTAATTTGTTAGAAATATTACATATGCTAAATCTGGTCTTTACTATTTTGCTTGAGGACCCTTGGAAAAGGGGAACACAGGTTTGTTGTGAGCTCTCACAACTTAAACCTTTGACCCTACAAATAACTACTCCTGCTTATTTTACTTAATGGAACGACTCACAAATGTAAAGATGAACACTTTTTTTTTTGCTGAACTGGGGCCTAAGTGAAGAAGGAAGGATGCTATGAAATCTTTAACACAGACTTCTTTCTCACAAGTTAATTAGGCATTAAAGATAAATAGGTGCTGACAAAAAAGTTTTGAACAGTTTTACTAAAAATCATTTCCCATCTCAGTTTCCAAATCTCATGTAATGTCAGTTTCACTAGTTTTTCAATCACCAGTTAATTTATTTCATTATAAAACATATTATGAATGTGCAGATGAAACGGTCTTATTTAGTACTGTGCGTTGTCTTGTTCTGATGCTTCAAAAGTCATAATGTAAATTTATAAGAGTAGCAATTGCTTATTTTTGATAAGATAATAAAGTTTGAGAATATAATCAATTTAGCATTCTTTTCCTGTCTGGCACATAATCTGATTGTAATTTTAACATTAGAATTATGAAATAATGTAGCATTGAAAAGCTGGAATTAAGGTTGTCACTTCAGTGCAATTTTCAGTCTTTTCATAATACTGTAGAATGCAAATTAAGTTGTTAGAGAATGTACCGGTGCAATGGTGTGGAGAAATGTCCTGATGGTAGTGGACTAACTCTTGTATGTTGGTATTATGTTGGATATGGATTTTGCCTTAATGTCTGATTTCCTTGGTAAATAGGTTTTAAGGGCCAGGAATGCAATCTTTTTTTTGTCTTTGACTTCCAAGGTACCATGATTTCATAATAGATATTAAAAAGAGCCCAGTTCACACTTAAGCTAATTAATAGTTACATTTTCAGAATTCCTCAGCATTCAACTGCTCCCATCATGACACTCATGGCCATATTTTCAAAAGAGCTCAGCACCCAACATGCTTACCTCTTTTGCAAATCTGGTCATATATTTCGGTTCTTGAACAGCAGCAGAGTTATTGAAAGTATGTCCCTTTGTAGATACTGAACGATTTTGAAAATCTTTATATGGTTATGGATTCCAAGGCCAGAAGGGGCCATTGTGATCATTTAGTCTGACCTCCTGTATATCAGAGGACATAAAACTTCCCTGAAAATATTCCAAGAGGATATCTTTTAGGAAAAAAACCAATCTTGAATTTAAAATTGCCAGTGATGGAGAATCAACTACGATCCTTGATAAAATTGTTTTAATGGTTAATTATTCCTATCACTAAAAATGTATGTCTCATTTCTGGTCTGAATTTGTCTAGCTTTAACATCCAGCCACCGGATCATCTTATACTTTTCTCTGCTAGACTGAAAAGCCCATTATTAAATATTTGTTCCCATATAGGTACTTATAGACTGTAATCAAGTCACCCCTTAACTTTCACTTTGTTAAGATAAATAGATTGAGCTCCTTGAGTCTATCACTAGAAGGCAAGTTTTCTAATCCTTTAATCAGTCTCGTGGCTCTTCTCTGAACTCTCTCCAATTTAACAACACACTTCTTCAGTTGTGGCCACAGCATCACACTGAGAGCACATGTTCAGCTGATTATCCACTATGACTCCCAAATCTTTTTCAGAGTCACTGCTTCCCAGAGTAGAGTCCCCCATCGTGTAACTGTGGCTTGCAGTCTTTGTTCCCAGATGCATATCTTTAAGTTTGGCCGTATTAAAACACATATTGTTTGCTTGCGCCCAGCTTACTAAGCAATCCAGATTGCTCTGTATCAGTGACCTGTGCTCTTTATTATTATCACTACTCCAATCTTTGCAAACTTTTATCAATGATGATTTTATGTTTTCTTCTTAGATAAGTAGGGACTATATTCTTTGTTCCTAAGTGCTCAGTAGCCTTTGCAGCTGGAGTTACATGTTGTCATTGGCTTCCCCTGCAGAAACTATAAACTTGTTCTGAGGGTTTAGGAAACATGTTTTTCCAACAGGAGACCCACTGAAAGTGAAAAGAAGGAGGATGCATAGATCATTTACTCCCAAACTATAACACGTGCAGACCAGACACCCTCCATCCAAAACCTATGGATCCTGCCCAATGTTCTCATATTTATGCACAAAGAAAGGGAGAGCATTCTGTCAATTACCACTAGTCTTTTCCACTGGCTTCAAAGCCCTGACATCTCTCTTTCTTCTTAGATCATCTACCAAATATTCATCTGGAAGAACACCTGAGCCCATATTTTTACTATTTTACTTTTCTGGCTTGTGCATCAACATAAATGTCACATTCCATTTTCAGGACCATCTAAGTAATTCCACTATCATCAAATTATGAGCTCATTTACATCACTCAGATAAGGTAATAGCGTTGGAAAGTTGTCATTGAGGGAGTAACTTGAGGTCAATGTGGCTTTACAGGTGGCCTTGAAAACAGAATCAGAATCTTATTAACGAACATGCATTAAGCCAGACTTCTGCATGAACCAGAAAAGAACACAGATCACAGCCTGAGTTTGCAGGCTTGGCAATTAGTAAAAACATCTTTTTGCTGAGCAAAACTCATCTGGAAAGTCAATGAGACAAAATAAATGTATAACCACACACTGTCCATTTTACAAAGTCTCTTTTCACAAAAGACCCCCAGCTGGCAAACTGGCAACAACCAGTGAGAAGAGTCTAAAGGAGAGATTAAAAGTGTTATCCATAGGCTCTACAGTTTCATTTCTCTGCTCTTTCCCTCAGAGAACCACACAAGACAGCAGTGGCTGCCACAAATAAATGATATTACAACTGCTAAAATGTAAAATAAAGACCACCTCCTACTACCAATGAGTAATAACCAGACAGAGGAACAATGCCCTACCCCATCCCAGCAAAATGCAGTGAATACCCCTCCCCAGCGGCCAGGAATCAGCACCTTACTCTTCCCCCTGCCAGAAAGAAGAACAGGGCCTCTGCCCCAGTGCTAGGTACCAACACCTCCGAACAGAGACAGCTTGGGGATGTGGAAGGGTTAGCCTAATGCAGGGGTAGGCAACCTATGGCACATGTGCCAAAGGCGGCATGCATGCTGATTTTCAGTAGCACTCACACTGCCCGGCTCCTGGCCACCAGTCCGGGGGGCTATGTATTTTAATTGTAAATGAAGCTTCTTCAACATTTTAAAAACCTTATTTACTTTACATACAACAATAGTTTAGTTATATATTAGACTTATAGAAAGAGACCTTCTAAAAACGTTTAAACGTATTATTGGCATGCGAAACCTTAAATTAGAGGGAATAAATGAAGACTCGGCACAGCACTTCGGAAAGGTTGCCGATCCCTGGCCTAATGCTTGTGTCTAAAAATATATTTTAAAATAATTCCCACAGTTATAATCTAACTTTTCAACTCTCCAGTTCCCTGGAAGGAAGGTTAACCCACTTTGCCCTGCACAGCAACAGTCAAGAATCAGGACCTGTAACAGAGCTAGTCTCTGGACAACCTAATGAGTTCAGCTGTCCTGATTGACTACATCACCTGCTTGGTAGGAGGAGTCAGCAGACCAGCTCTTAAGCCCAGCAGCACTGCAGCAGCTGTTCAAAGCATTCACCCACAGCTGTGATAGCTCCTGCCTTCCCTGACTCCAAGTAACCCAGCTTTGACCTTCAGCTCTGATTCCTGACTTCTGCTCTGACCCCTGGCTCTGGCATTTGCCTCTGACTCCAGCTCTGAAATTTGGCTCTGGCATCTGGTCTCTGACTCTGGTTCTGACCTTCAGCTCTCACTCTTGGCGCTGGCATCTGTTCTCTGATTTCTGACTACCATCTCCTGCTCCAACCACTAGGCACAACTGCCCATGTCCTGGTGTCTGACAGCAACTGGAACAGCAAAGTGCCATGGAGAGGTTGGGAAGTGGGTGTTGAGTACATTGGTCACACTCTATGTGTCTGGCACAGCCACACATTTTCATCAACAGCCACTAGTAACACTCAAACACTTCTCCCCAATCCAATCTTTCTTGCAAGAAACCCCAAAGAAAATGCAAACCATGCCCAGCACTAGACACGTATCGCCACTGAAATATAATTGTGAAAAAGCCACTTCACATAAATTTATCAAACACAAAGATAAATATCAGGGTCTCTGGCACTTGCAGATTACTGCAAAGTCAGTGCTCAGTAAGCCCTTGATCATTCATGACCTCATGGCAAATGGTTTCAACCTACCTATATGACAGAAAGCTTGCTGAATGATACAGCATGTCCACTGCCAGCTAACCTCAGCCTCCACCCCACCCAGATTACTCATTACAGCACAGACCTAGACACATAGAACACAAGGATGGAGGAAGAGTAGCTATCCTAATTCCAGTCCAGTCTCAAATTCAAGAGAGACCACTCTAAAATAAAATCCTTTGATGCTATCCAACTACTGTAAATTTAGAGACAAGTCTACATGTGCATCTCCAAAAAGCAAATGTCAGAGGAGCTGACTGAGACGCTGTCTCACATGGTGATGAATGTCTTAAAACTTAATATGAGCATTTAGGTGCTACCGTAATAAATAACTATTGCCCTGGGAGAGTTCAGCATCTGTTGAAAATGCTTTAATGCAATAGCTCAAAACCTCCTATTCACACTTTCCTCCTTTGTTTTTTCCCCAGTTAATCTCTGGATCTTCACACAGACCTTGACTTACCTTTCAGACTGAGCATGGGTACAGGGAACACAAGAAACACCACCCTTTCCTTGCCTGAACACTACCTCATCCAGGTGGAGATGAAAATCCTCCTAAGTCTCCTAGCAACAGAGTCCACTGAGAGCATATATCAATGCAGAGCCTCACTTTCTCATTTGAAATCCTCATGGAATACCCTGTCAAATTCAAGGTTTCAGGGCTCATCTTCAAAGTCTTATTTGGGATTTGTCCAAGTTAACCAATGAGCCATCTCACCCCTTGTAATTGTCACATCCAATGACTACTACGTTCCTGGAACAATGCAACCATCAGTCTCAATAGCAAAACTCATGTGTGCAGGAGAACGTTTTCTCTGAAACTCACTTCCCAAAAAGATCAGGATGACCATGAATCTAAGTGCCTTCAGAGCAAAATGCAAACCCCACCTCTTTAACCTAGCCTACTTTCAATTGCAATCCATTTAAAAACAAAAAAACCTACCAATCAGCCCACCCCAAATCCCTATACAATTATCTAAGTCCAGTTCCTGCTGAGTAGAAGGAAGAGAGAAAACTTATTTTATGCATAGCATTTGATGATGGTGGTGGTGGGAGGTGATTAGATACCACAGTGATGGGGGGCATATGAAAACCTAGATACATAGACCTACACATTAAAATTCCCTTATTTTAGTATTTTTGTGTCATAATCTTGTGAGTACATGGACAGACATGAAAGACACCAGTCAACTTAAAAATCTAATGTGTTTTTTAAAAAATAATATTTAAAAGTTAGATTCAGGGGCTGCACCTGCCACTGAGCCCAGATGCCAATGTGACTCACATAAATAAAAGGAGAAATTTGTTATCTAGTATAGTTCTGCCATAAAATTAACTATACACAAAGTGCTATAAAATCCACAAAGTTGAAAGAAAACAAATCCTATATATCCTCTGATTTCTTTCAGTAACAGTAAGTCTGGGTATGATTCATAATAATACATATACTCTTTCGGGGGGGGACGACTTATTTTTAAATTGACTACATGCCTTTGTTTTTAAACACAAGAAATGCACAAGAATTAACCCAAGTTGAGCATCGGACTCTAGTTAGTAAATCTATAGTTAAAAACTTAATAAAATGCAAGTTACAAAAAAGTATGGATTATTGGCTCAATTAAGACCAAGAGCATTTATGAGAAACAAGGGTTTCTCATATAAATAAGTATTTAGGCGGGTTTCTAGAACACACATTTTTTAAGACTGGACAAACTGATCCTTTGCTAAGAGGAGGAAGCTACTCGTATTCTCTCTTTCTACATGCTATGGCAACCTACAACCTTCTTTAATAGGAGGACACGCACATAGCTATTTTTGATTCCGACGTTAAAATGCAGCCTAAGTTGTTAGAGAACAATAGCATCAATACTTCTATTAGTGAAGAATGTTTCATCATCTAACTATAAACTGACTAGTTAGTAAAAGAAAAATACTTGGTTAAAGTGTAAGTTACTATATCTTACTGCGCCTACTAATCAGAAATATCGTCACCACCACAATTCATAACACTATAACATTAATGCATGAATAGCATAACAGTTAAAGAGCTTACTGTATTATGTGTCTATTTTTTCTTTGATGTAAAACAAAGTTAAACCAGTGAAGCAAAAATGATCCATTTAATACTTTTGCTCTGTGATGCATTTATATAGGTTTTTTGTTGTTGTTACAGTGCTTCAATTCATTCTTATGCTTTAGTGGTTCAACTGCAATTTATCAGCTTGTAGTGGAAAATACCTGGTACCTACTTAAAATGCATGGAGCTAGCAATAAAATTAACCTTGTGGCAATTGTTTTCCCACATGTTTGATAGACCAATGTCAGCTCATCTGTTAGAGGGAAATAAAAAAGTCAAGCCTAAATGTACAAAAAATTATGATGGAAGCCTTAAATAAAGCAAGGGTAATGCAAGTTTATTGAGTCAAAAATCAATCAATCAATGAGCGAGTGGATTAGGAGCACCTCATAAGCCCCAAAGAAATAATTTGCCCAAACACTGGGATTTAATGGCGGAGGACCAAATTCCAACACTTTTAGGAAGTAAATAATGAAAAATCAATTCAAAAGGAAAAACAGATCAAGAACCCTGGATTCTGACATGCCGACACATTTATTGCTGAATACCATTTCTCGGCTGACCCGAAAACTTCGGAAGGTGTTTATTTACTTTCAACACCTTCTAG
Organism: Mauremys reevesii; assembly: GCF_016161935.1. NCBI lineage: Eukaryota > Metazoa > Chordata > Testudines > Geoemydidae > Mauremys > Mauremys reevesii. The sequence continues at coordinate 27,652,035 of NC_052629.1, read as the reverse complement.
AGATCAATATTTTTAATTTGGATCCGAGTTATTATTTTTCACATCACAGCATCGGGAAGCGGAGTAAAGTGGCTCATATTTTAGTGCTAAAAAGATCGATATGACAGTTTCACCTTCACTGCAGCCCCCTGCAGTTGCCTGGGTGCACATCATAACGTCCCGCAGGGGGGTGCAGGTGCCACGGCGCGGGGAGCAGGTCATTACCCAGCCAGGGAGCCAGACAGCCCATGATTTAGCTGATCATGAAGGGCCTGCTGCCCTTAGAAAACCAATCTTGTTTCTCTCACTTTATCAGGCCTGTCTTTTACCCAGCCCAAGAGAAGGGGGAGGGGGAAAAGAGAGAGAAGGCGAGAAGGAGCAAAGAAAGAGACATGATCAGTTTCATAAAGCAGATTACATCCCTCATCATAAATGCATTCTTTCTTTTTGACCTCCCTTGAATTAGGGAACCTCAATAAACTAGAATTAATTTTCTATATATTTTTCCAAAATATTATTCAGAAAGCTGAGAGGGGTAGCATGGAATGGATGAGGGGTGGGAAGGAAGGGGGAGAATCTCCTGCAGCAAGAGGCATCATTCATAGGCCTTGGTGGCTCTATTGATCATTGCTGCTGGGGCTGGTGGAGACAGGCAGGGAGAGTTATGGACCCAGTCAGTGGATCACTGCCCTGACATCTCTTTCACTGCAATGGTTTAAGTGTCTGCTGCTTCTTCAATAGCCAAAGAAAATGGTATGTACTACCTCACTTACCTCTAGTCCGAATTTAGCTACCTCTACATTATTATGTATTCATTTATACAGCACCTTTTACATATACAGTCCTAGGCTTAAAATTCTCTCTGCCAATGGAATCCATCCTGCCAGGAGGAATGGTAAGATTCCAGGACTATTTCAAAGGGCTATACAATATAAGCCTTCGACAACACTATGAAATAAGGGACACCATGTAAAATACGTATAGAAAAAAAAACATATTTTGTTAAACTTTTAAAATGTTGAAAGTCAGTGATATGCATACGGAGACATATATGCCAATCATGGGTGCAGCTTGGCTTCTATATTTGGAGAGGCAGCTCCAGTCAGCCCAACAGGGCCATACATGGAGGGACAAATTCCATGCCTCCCTGAGGTTTGCAGTTTTTAGAGAGGAGGAACATCCCCCAACTCCTCCAAACTACTCCCATTGGGGCAGTCCTACATTTACTTTTCAGTTAATACTCTGAGCTCTATCCCTGAATGGTCACTACTACTTGTTAATTTCTCAAGTGTGGGGTTTCATGTAGGCAATTCCTGAGGGAGAAAAGTTACTTTTTATAGTAAATAGTGGGGTTCTTTGAGATGATTGTCCATATGGAGCCAGTTTCTGCACCCACTTCTTCTTCTTTAGAGTCTCTTGCTAGCGAAAGGAGCTAAAGGGTGATTGGGGTAGCCTCCATCGTACACCCTGGGAACACGACCTGAGGGAGGAGGGAGCAGCAAGACTTCCCAAAGGATGCTACTTGCTAGAAGCTTCTTAGGAGTGCTTCCTCCAAGAGTGTAGTTCCAAATGGGCTATTATCTCAAAGAACTAGTAAGTAAATGTTTTTTTTTCTTTTCACTTATCACTTTCAATTGATGACATAATTGAAAATAAAAAATTATTTTTGTCATGAAGATCCTTGCATCAGTACAACTTGTCAGTGTTTTGGGACTCATCCTGCAAACCCTTGATCAAGCAAGTAGTTCTTAATTATAAAATAGTCTCATTGAGATCAGGCCTACTTGTATGTGTAAGATTTAGTAGGACCAAGTCCTTCATATCCCTTCCTTTTGTTTGGTCTTCATGTCCACTGTACTGCTCTTTGTACCCTCAGTGCCCTATGCAGTAACCGGAAACAGGACATTACCCCTTCAAATTAAGTATCAGAGCTAGAGGACATGTTAAAATAATAATGCTATGTAAAGGTGTGTACAGAGCTCCAAGAAGCATCCCTGCATATTTTAATTATAGTGACACTGCAAAATCATGCTGTGGAGACTGCCTTAGGACTTGGTGAGATGTGCTGTAATCCCCATAGCTGTCCAGAGTACCCAAACATATGCACTCTGATCAGTCTGGACAGTTTGCGTGTAGATGAACTGGCTCCTGGCCTTATCCATATATACACTAAAAAGATGCATAGGACCACTGGCCATCCACTAACGCCAGCAGGACAGGAGGGTAGACCATTGCCACCTCCACAACAACACACCTGTAGGCAGTGAGGATATGGGATTAACTCTGGGGATGGGGAGGTGGGGCAGCTACTTCATGAGTGAGAGGCGGGGAAGCAGCAACTAATGTGACGGTGCTCTGGGAAGAGTCACAGCAAATGGGGGGTAACAGGTATCTCAGGAAATGGGGGATTGTAGGAACCTTCACCTACTCCCTGGTATGGTGGCTCCCAGATCAAAGGACTGATTGCTACTGTAGCGATCAACGGTTTTGCTTACAACTCTTGGCAACCAGAAGGTGATAGCTCTGCCTGGCCTGCATACTGAGGGACCAAGCTGTTCCTCAGCATGTGGACCAGCTTTGATTGGCTCCTCTTGCCCTGCAGGCTGCGAATGGGGAAGGACAGCCAATCAGATACAAATTCCTGGCAAACTAGGTGTTCTCCCACCAGACCAGTAGCAGGATTTGAACCCATAGGACTGATAGGTCTAAGGTTGAGTCAAAGCTGACAATCCCATGTCCTGGAAGGTAGAAAGCAGAAATTGTAGCCAGGGGAACATCAGTCAGATTTGTCTAAGTGCAGTAAAATGTCTAACATTAAAAGGGATGGAGGACTGTCTCGGGCCTACCCCTTGCTGAGCTGTCCAAAAGAAGCATCTCTTCAATTTAATTTCATTAAAGAAGTTTTCCTGGAAAAAGGCTTCCTTATTTCTAAATAAATCATTTGGAACTCAACAGAACACTTTTTATCTACTACTTTTTGCAATCAGAAACGAAGCCGTCAGCTTGACAAATTTTGGAAGTGGATCAAGAAGCAAGACTTGCAGTTCCTACATCAGTACTAGGAGATCAGAGAATGTAAAAGCCCAGATTGGGACCAACAATATTCTTGGATCTGTCCGGTCATACTTTCCAAATCACCTACAGGACTAGAGGGAATGGGTGAAGGAACTTAAGACCCCAGTCTGGGAGAAAGACACTGTAAGAAACAAAGTCTTGCCCAACCTTGGAAAAGACCCAGATATCTGTATTTTTCCCTAGTAGCCAAGTTATTTTGCAGAAACTTGCTACATTTGCAAGATTCAGTCCTCCAGGGGCTTATTTGTTCTGTTAAGTATGCTTTTGACTTACACAGTCTTTTAAGATATTGTCCTTCCCTGGCACATCTTCCCCAGTCTCTTCCTTGGTGGCTGGTGTAATATACTGCTGTGTTTTTGTCTGTCAAGACTTGAACAAATTTGTGTATGATCATAAGAAGGAAAGTCGAGTCTTGAATGGCATCCAGCCCACTTTTGTGGTTTCTGATTATTACTGCAGATGATGCGCATGTGAGAAGGAAACACCTATAAGAGCCTTCAAACATCCCAAGTCACTGTGAATAAGGTGTCATTGTACAATGGGAACCGTACACCATCCATTACAGCCCTTGTAAATGTCTCAGACAGAACTTGTCAAATGATGTAATGTGGTACATGAAACCACAAGGCCTAACAGCCACAGGAAATACAGCACACTTCCTTAAGAGTGGGGTCTTACAGAGGATAGCATTTCTTAGATTGTATGTAACCTGTCTTCTGGAAAGAAAGCTTTAACAGCCTTTGCTGCCTTCTTTCATACAGAGCCAAATGAATTTCTAATGACATGATACTCTGGGACATAAAAGAAAGAAAAATAGAGGCCAATGCCATCAGACAGAATTTCAGTTTCCTTATGCATTTGTTTCAGTTCTTCATGTCCATTATAGTGTACAGACATCATTCGTGTATTAAAAAAATAACAGAAATAGAACCCTTCCCCTTATACAGATGAGGGACCTTCTCTATTGCCCCATTTGACTGATATTTTGGATCCCTGAAAAATGATAGGAAAGGTGTAAAGACTACACAAATGCACAGGATATTGGGTCAGTGCATCAATAGGCCGCTGGAGAAGATGTTTGGACCACTGCCTGAAAAAGGAGCATGTCTAGGTCAACTTGTGAGTGACCTATTATTGGCCATAAAGAGCTCTAGTCAATATTTCCAAAAGTGACTAGTATTTCCAGGTGCCACTTAGAGACATCTTAAATTAACCTAGTTTTCAGATGGTGGGTTTCTCGGCATCTTCTGAAAATTGGGTCACTTTAAGGGGTCTCAAGTTGAAACATGGAAAATCAATAAGCCTTCTTGAAATTCTTGGCTTGTCTATGAAAACTGAAGGGGAGTGAATTTCCTTCAAAGCTAAGATGTGTACAGATCCAAGGGTTGCTACAGAGCCTTCTTCTGTCCTCCACGTTCACTTGTCTTTTTGCAAATAAATTGGGACCCTCAAGTGTAAGATCCTTTACCCTGGTCTGAACTCTCCTGTGACAAACTAGAACTGTTCAGCCAGGAAGATCAGTGTCTGGTAACTTCCAGGGGTGCTGGCTTGGCAGCAGTATCAGTTGCATTGAATGCTACCTTCAGATTCCTTCTTGGTTTGTCTGCAAGATGATCTAAAAGGGGCAGAACTTATCACATATGAGGAAGTCATACTTCATCAGCACTTCTTGACAACTAATGATTATTATCTGCTGTGAGGTAAAGGAATGAGCTTTGTGCTCCTAGAAATCCAGTTTCTTGGTGCCTGTCAGCGTTCCAGTCTGATGCAGATTTTCTTTGGCTGCACAAACTGGAAAGCCTAAAATAAAGTGTGAGTAAAAGTATTCCAAAATCTTTTCAGGAATTGGCTATAAACAATATAAAGATGGGTGATGAAGAACCAACAAACTCATCTGGAAAACATAAGGATGATGGAAGTCTCTCACTCAGATACCTTACTCTCTTCCTCCTCTGCTACTAACTCCTCCATAAACTGAGAAATCAGGAAGGCAGCTAGATCTCACCAGTTTCCAGGATGTAGATCATGGATGCATAGAATCTAAGGCTAGAAGGGACCATTGTAATCATCTAGTCTGACCCCTGGCATAACACAGGTCATAGAACTTTCCCAAAATAATTCTCAGAGGATATCTTTTAGAGAAAACGTCCAGTCTGGATATAGAATGGTCAGTGCTGGAGAATCCACCATGACCCTTGGTAAATTGTTTCAGTAGTTAACTATTCTCACTGTTAAAAATGTATATCTTATTTCCAGTCTGAATTTGTCTAGCCTCAACTTCCAGCCATTGAGGTGTGATTCCCTAGCTCTGCCTGAACTAGCATACTAAAAATAGCAGTGTAGTTAGAGCTGCATCTCAGGATAGCCACCTGAGGGCTATCCTTAGCCAGGGGCTCCAGGTGGGTATATACTCGGGCAGCTAGCCTGAGTCACCTCCTGTGCTACCCCGGATACATTGCTATTTTTACCGCACTAGCTTGAGCAGAGCTAGCATAGGTACATCTATTCAACCTGGGAATCGCATCTCTCAGCTCTAATGTAGACATGTCCTATGAGTGTTCAGAGTTGTTGAAGAAAATGTTTCCTAATAGCACCCATTAGCTTGTAAAAGTTTCTGGTTTTCCTGTTTTTCACACCTATCCTGACTATACCTTGCCTTAAGTACATGAATATTTTGAATGCATTATTTTGTTCAGTCTGCCAGAATATTTTCCCGAATATTTGGTACAGATAGAAACGAAATTATTTCCCTTTGCAACTCGAAAGTGCCTCTCCTTGTGTGACGCTGAGTACTCCCAAAGTCCCATAGTTAGGAAGGGACCTAACTGAGAAAAAGTTAGTTTCCATCTTCCTTACAAATTGTAACTGTGCGGTAACCAGGTCAGGGGACAACCACAATGTAACTGTACATAGAGCTGTAGCACAGACAAAAATCCATCTGAGATCCTGCCTATACAAGCATTCTGTTATTGTGAATGCTGCCTTCTTGGTTGACACACTGGGGATTGAATGGGGATTGCCAGACCTAACAGCATAATCTGCTACAGTTAGAGCAAAAGAGCCAATGCTCTATAGCTGGGGGCTGTAACACCTCATATCATCTGCAGATTGGCAAAGAAGGGGAACACACACACACACACACACACACACACACACACACACGTTAAGATTCTGTTGAGACTTTCATCAGACCCTCCCACTTCCATAGGCTTATAATGGTCTTAAATTCTATTTTATAGCTGAAATTTTCAATGCTTTATCTAATCTCTAAGGTGAATATTTTTGACTTCTGCAATGGTGGAAAAAAACCAGTTTCATACAATAGCACAAACAATTTCTAAAGACTTTTTTTTGCACATAACTGGAGAACAAATAGAATAGATTTGAACTTAATAGATAAACTTTTCAAGTAGCTAGTCTTCACTGAAGTTTAGTCTTCAGGCGAATTTGCAAACAAAATAAAACCATCTGAAAAAATTAAGTTATAAAAATTATTGAAAAAAATCAGTTTTGTACTTGCACAGGTGAAACGAGTTAAGTGGGTCCAGATGAGATACTACAAGGGTCCAGCCACCCTGTGATGCCAGTGGATGTACAAAATAATAAATTCAAAATATTCATTTAGGAGAGCATTTATGCACCTTTTTAACTTTAAGCACACATGCTTAAGTGCCGTCCTGATTATGCTTTTCTGCAAGGCACCCATACTTACTGAAAAGCTCTGTGAAAGCTCGAAAGCTTGTCTCTCTCACCAACAGAAGTTGGTCTAATAAAAGATATTACCTCACCCACCTTGTCTCAGCCATACTTAAGGCACCGTTGACACAAGGTGGGCTTGAGAGAGAAAAGGAAAAACAGACAATTTGGCAAGTTAATGATTGCTCTTAGGAAGTTTGTTTCCAAAAGCTATGGACTATAGTATTCTCTTTCAAGTAAGCAGAAAGACTTCTAATAGTACAGTAATTATAAATTATTTTGGCTATGATTTTCAAAAGCATTAGTGATTTTGGGTACCTCAATTTTTGGGTGGTGAACTGCAGGTACCTTAAAGATGACTGATTGTCAGAAAGTGCTTGACCACCCACCTTTTGAGTATCAGGTCTCTTTCAGGTGTGTCTTAATCTGGTTGTCCAAAAACAGAGGCACCCAAAATCACAAGTCACTTTTGGAAATCTTGGCCTCTATTTCTATACTAAAAACAAAGGAATTAATTTTCTTTATTCTCAGATAAAAATATTCTTCAATTATAAAAGAACCTTCAAAGTTGATGTATAAATAATATCACATTAAATGGCTTCCTTAGTACCATGATGCCTTGTAATTCTTAGTTGGTTGTTTTGTTTCTATCACACCTTAAACCCCCCACATATACACAAGACCCATCAATGTATCTTCCATTTTCATGCACCATAATAACTAAGGGATTAGATTGTAGATTTGTTTGAAAAGTAAAGTGTCAAAAGAAGACACTCATATAATCTGCTAGCAGCAGCATACGTGCATATGTATCTTAGTGTGGGATTTAGGTGTGCAAATCCTGCAGTACCAAAATTAAAAAAAAATCATTGTCTTTGAGGAATAGTGTTGGCATGCATTTTATAAGAAATGTAAATTTAAATACACTGGAAATCAGAAGCTGCTATTATTACGGAACGAGCATTGTTCCTAGCTCCTTTTGTTCCTTTTACTTTAGAAGTCAACTAGTTTTCAAATTACCACCTGGCAATCAGATATCAAGGTGACAAACATCTTAAAAATATTCAATTGATTTTCAACTTTAATAGAAAGTTAGTATTAGAGAAGAGTACAAATAATGATGATGTTTTAAACACACCACTTATATTTATAATTGAAGAAGCTCCCCCTCTAGAGAGCATGGAAAACTATAAATCCCAGTTACCATTTTGCTGAAACCTTTGCAGAAATGCAGCAAAAAAGATGTTAGGTTGTGGCTCTCTTATCTTGGGGTTCAGATCTATCATTAGATTTAGATTGACAGCCATTTTTACAGGAATTTAGGCAATAGTCAGACTAGAGATGTACCGGTAATTTACTTTTTCCTCTCTGTCTGTAAACCTGCCGATTAGCGCATGATTTCTCACATAAGTAACATTCTCAACTGCTCTATGCCAAAACTCCTATTTAGGCCTTCAACTATTCTCATATGATTCCTTCCTTTATGTTCCCACTAAACGCAAGTCTCCTAACATTAATGGAAAAAATGTTCTATCTTGGGTGTCTATAATTAGGCACCTAAATAGAGACCTATTTTTGGAGGTCTGGCCACACACAACTCCCAATGAAATCAATAGGAACTATGGTTGTTCAGTATCTCTGAAAAATCAGTCTTTTTGTATCTACACTTGAGAACTGTGGCCATTGTCCAAAATGTGGAAGCCCAACGCATCACCAGCCCTCAGAAATAGGCATTCCATTCTCAAATCTTCAAATCCAGTACCAAACCTTCCTCTTGCTCTTCAAGCTCTTCCAGGAACTGTTTCCCATCCTTCTACCAGACATACCTGATTTCCTGAAATACCAGATTCTTAAGTGTACCGTACCTCTTCCTTCTCTCTCCAGGCAGTAGATCTTTCTCCCACACTGTCCCTGCTATCTGGAACAGTTTCTCTGCTACTGTCTGCCTCCCTAATTTTTCAGATCCCATCTCAAGATCAGTATCTTCTACCTATCCTATAACTTGAAATCTTATTTCTAATAAAACAAAATCCTACCCCCTCTGCCTCCTAGTTGGCTTGACCAGACCCAGATTTGACAATTCTGTTCCTAAAATAGTCTGAGCTTCCTGAAGCATTATTACATCCAATTGCAATACCATGAAAAAAAAATCATAATGCACTGTCGTCTGTTTCCTTGAAGATGGAGGGTCTCAGCTTGAGTCTTGTGACACAGCCCCCTTAATCTTAACAGCCTTGCTCAAGTTCCCCATGTGTGGTCCATGTCTGTGAAATCTGATCCCTGAACCCTTCTTTTCTACCAAAACTATTGTTCAACCTGTTTGACATAGTATAAGCTGCATATTGTAATCTGTATGGTGTAATTATTTTTGCAAATATAAAATACATATTGGCCATATATTGATCTGTGATACTTGTGTATGAATGACACTTAAAAGATCTGTGCGCACAACTCCTGTTGTGTAATGGAGTCTTTACAGGATCATAATTACTATTGTCACATACATAGTTACCATTTAAAAAGCCAGAATTACCAGTTACCACACAGTAGTATCTAAAGACACACTATCTCCTATTTTAAGTACAGAGAAATAACAGGTCTGTCATAATACTGTGTAGTAACTCTGGCAAAATATTGACTTTAATGGAACCCACTGCAGTCAAAGAAAATTCTAACTCATGATTGGCTGAACACATTCACTTGATGTGTCAGAAACCTTCTCAGAAATGAATAATGAGATATGAAGCAAACACATCCCAATGGGGAACTTATGAGGTCAGTAAAACAACACAATTGATTTCTGATAAAGGGATCAGATTAGCATCATATGTACACAAGCAGAAAACATGCAAATCTATGCTGCTTCGTGGGTTCAAAAGAATTTTTTTTCTAGATCTAACTGCATGTCACTTTAAAAATAGCTTGTTTAAAAGTAAAAGCATCACACACAAAATTCTTGTACTTAATGAAGGGTCTTCAGATATTTTGGAAGCAAAATATTCATAATGTATATCACCATCCATATTTTGACATGTTTCAGTGAACATCAAAATTTATATTCTAAGAAATAATGACCTCTTGCCTTTAAACCATCACAGCCATCTTAACAAAAATGATATCTGATTGTTATGTAACAATCTACACTTGCCTTTTAGTGTGAAAGAGGACAGTGATAAAAGTCAAGCTCATTTAGCTGGCACGAACAATAGCCAATAAATTCAATAGTGCAATCCTTCATCACTGGTTGCATGGACAAAACACTACTTAGACTAGTAAAGCTGCCTGAAGTAAAATAAACCCAAAAAGAGTTCCAATATAAATAAAATATTAAAAATATTTTAATTTAGCTCCGTTAGAAAAACTTACTTTCATTACTCTATTCCACAATGGATTTTATAAATTGTTTCTTTAAAGTTCTTTTTCATCTGAAAGAAGGGGGTAAAATGAAAGGAAGTTAAAACTCAGGCTTTCGTGCTTTAATCCTGTATTGACAAAGATGGACTGGATAACCATAGTTCTTTTCCAGCTCTAATTTCAGTGATTCGTCTCTGGAGACTTTGGTACTTATTTAGTTTATGTGAGAAGTGAAAGGAGTTTAGTGTTCTAAATTAGTCCTTAGTGGACATTTATCTACATTACTAAGCAACCACAAAATTAACAGTCTGTGTTCAGGGCAAGGTCTGTATTGAAATAGCAAAGGTGTTGTAGTTAGAGTGTGTCATTTATGAAAGAGCAATATTTGAAGATGTCTGCAGCTACCATGCAAGCTCTTTGCCCCATTTTATGAGCAATAAAATCCACTGAATTTGTCTATATAAATAAAATCCGCATTTCCATCTCTCTCTCTTTTGTATTATATGCTTTGCATGTCAGACAAATTATCAGGAAAATAGTCCTTGTGTGATATTTCATTGCTTAATGCTTTACTGCTGCAGTAAAACAAGACAACTGTTGAAATTATAGGAAAATAAATTTGTAATTTCTTCCTCATTTAGCCATTTTTGAAGTTGGTGTATAGGAAAGTCATTAATGTTATGTCCTCCTATCGATGTTCCAAGCCTTTCAAGGGATAAGTAATGTTTTTTCTATACTCCTCCATGTGGCCAGTTAAATTAGACACATTATTTCTGTGCTGTTAGAGAACACTGATCAATAGACACTTGGAAAGCCCTCGAAAACTAAGTGGAAACACTTCCTCAGTGTCAAAGGGTTCTCGTTTGGGTTTGTACATTGCAACCATTGTTAAATTTAACAAAGTAGCAATGTATGTTACTTTGACATTTTAGTACTAGCATCAAATTCCATAAAGTTACCTTCTCTTTACAATATTGGATGAAATTTAATTTCTTGTTTTTAATTTTGATGTTAGTCATATAAGAACATAAGAATGGCCATATTGGGTCAGACCAAAGGTCCATCCAGCCCAGAATCCTGTCTACCGACAGTGGCCAATGCCAGGTGCCCCAGAGGGAGTGAACCTAACAGGTAATGATCAAGTGATCTCTCTCCTGCCATCTATCCTCAACCTCTGACAAACAGAGGCTAGGGACACCATTCCTTACCCATCGTGGCTAACAGCCATTAATGGACCTAACCTCCATGAATTTATCCCGTTCTCTTTTAAATGCTGTTATAGTCCTAGCCTTCACAACCTCCTCAGGCAAGGAGTTCCAGAAGTTGACTGTGCGCTGTGTGAAGAAGAACTTCCTTTTATTTGTTTTAAACCTGCTGCCTATTAATTTCATTTGGTGACCCCTAGTTCTTATATTATGGGAATAAGTAAATAACTTTTCCTTATCCACTTTCTCCACAAGACACTACTCCCATTCAGTCAATGTTGGACAATTGTACTTTTTATTGGCTCTCACCATATGAAAGGGAAATACTCCACAACCTGGATTTACCCTATGGTTACTTTGGACAGGCAGACAGATGCAAAGCAGCCACAGCATAGCCATCAGTTTGATTCACTGTGAATTGTGCATACATCCAATAGCCAACCTGGACCTCTATTTGAAAGTTTTTCTGGAAATCATATTATTTTGCTGGCTTTTTACATTTGTAGCTGTAGTTTGAGTTAATGATTAAGTAGTAAAATATATCCCAACCCAAGGCTGGCCTTTTTTCAGGGGAAGGAGATGGGGAAGGTCGGGAGTCTTGTTTGTTTTTTTGTTTTAATTACAAAACAATTAGACACACTGTCAAGCATATAAAGGATACATATTTCAAGAACAAAACCAGACAAGAGAAGCCATGCAGTAAAAACCACTGTCACATGACATTAGTAAAAAAGGGAGTGTACAGAATGAAGTATTGCTCTCTTTTCTACTATAAATACTTCATAATAGCATTATCCACAAACACTAATAAACTCATTAGTTCATATCAGTACATAGTGTTCATATTATTTCTCTAAGGAGTCACACTGCTCTTATTTAAGAATTAAATGCCTTCTTGCAAACACATTAGAAAGTTCTTTCAACAGCATTTAATTATTTCTTAAGTAATTATTTTCACATTTTCCCATCTAGCATTTTTCAAAACTGTTCCAAGTCAAACACTTCATCCACAAAAACAAATTCCTTATATGTAATACTTTGAAAAGAATGGTTCTTAAGATCATTCCCAAGATATAAAGCTATATAAAAATGACACTGCCATATTCCTGCTGCACGTAACACAAACAACACACTTTGGTTGCTGTATAAATTAATGAATAATAATCTCTTCCACAGATGGCCAAAAATCAAAATTTAGTAGACTATATATATAGCAAACATGATAGCATTTCACATCTCAAACTGGCTTATCCTGTTATTTATGTCTTAAAAGAAGATAATGTGAATTCTTTTTCGATTTCAAAAGCCTTGGTAAAGCAAATTAAAGCAGTTGGGGTGAGGAGGTGGGAGAAGTGGTTTGTGTGTAGTACTTTTAATTTATTTCAGTAAAGAATATTCTTCATTATTCTGCCTATTAAACACAATAGTACTGAGATTCTGCATTGTGCACTTTTCCTCAGCTCTAAGACCTTTATTCTAATACCAGATTTAAAAATTAGACTTCTACAAAATGTGCTTTAATAATCTCTCTTGGACCAAACCCTGCCCTTTCCTATGTAGTTGCTGAGAACTCCTGGGGGCTAGGGATGGGAGGATTGGCAGTTGTCAGCCTCTGTGCTACATGGAACTCAGATCCACAATAGCTCTCAGCACTTAGGCATGCACAAGGCAGGTAGAAGGGTGGTCAGCTGGGAATGGGGCTTCAGGATCTGCTGTTTGGTGGATCCCTCTCTTCTTCCCAGCCTTAGTACTATGGACTTTATGACTTGAGACTGACATGCTTAGAACCTAGTCTGGTAGGTAGATGCGGTGATCTTCCAGGGGGTACATCAGCTCATCTAGATGTTTGCATAGTTTTATAACAGGCTACATAAAAAGCACTAGCAAAGTCAGTACAAATTAAAATTTCATACAGACAATGACTTGTTTATACTGCTCTATAAACTACACACTGAAATGCAAGATAAATAAATATTATAATTTCAATTGATTTATTTTATAATTATATGGCAAAAATGAGAAAGTAAGCAATTTTTCAGTAATAGTGTGCTGGGACACTTTTGTATTTTTAATTATTATTTTGTAAGCGAACAGCTTTTAGGTGAGGTGAAACTTGGGGATACGCAAGACAAATCAGACTCCTGAAAGGGTACAATAGTCTGGAAAGGTTGAGAGCCACTGATCTAGTGAAAGTCTTGAAGTCTAGACAACTCTTAGACAACTTGGGCCCAAGTTAGGGCCTAATAAAGAAGGTCACAATCTTCTTGCCACATGAGGATAAATAAAAACTCTTTTACCAACTACTGCTATCTGGATATCCAAAAGCATGTGAAGGTCCAATCAAACCCTTCAGTTGTACATCTGAAGAAGAAAAGACAGGCATGGCCTTTATACAAGGGGCAGATATCATATTCACTATTTCCTCTAGGTGCTTCCCCACCCCACTAACATTATCTCAGCTGTCTCAGTTATCTAGATTGAGCCTCAGCCAACTTGCTTTCATTCAAGCCTATTGTTAGCCAGACCTTGAGAACACAGAGATGGCACCTTCTGGATCCAATTATATTGAGAAAATATTATCAGCATATTTATGGCAAAACCCAAACTGTCTCACTATGTCCACTAGCAGCCTTCCAAACACATTGATGCTGCTCTCAGTATCACGGCAGAGATCAAATGCCACAACATGTGTACTTCTTGCTTTAAATCAAGCCAGGTGATGAATGTAACAAATTTGAATTGTTACATAAATGTGCTTTTGCTACTTCCTTTGCACTATATATGCCTAATCACATATCAGTGGCTTTTTGCCCAGTTTAGACAAGTAGAGCTCTTTTGCTTGGGCAATCGACTTCTTATCTTCCACACACAAACTTTTGAGTCTTCTCCAGTGATAGTATCAAACACTGCGGGTCTATGTGGTGCTCACAGAACAGGGGAGCATTGCCCAGACCTCAGGAAAGTTATCTATACTAACTCTTTAGCATGAATAATCAACTCAATTACTCTGTCTTTCAGCACCTTCAAAATGTCCAGTTTTCCTATAATCCATTACAGAATGGCATGAATGGCAGATTTTTTAAAATGTTGTGTTATATAAATGGTCCAATCACAGTTAGCCGAGTTCCCCCTTGCCCACTCCCTCTTCCTGTTTGTTAAACGCACTTCCTGAATGTTGTCTTAAAATGAAAGGTAAACTTTTTGTGGTAGGACCTCTCTCGGCCTCTGCATTTATACAACACTCAACGCAATAGGGCCCCCAATGCTGAAGGCCTTTGCCATTTTTATTTTTCAAACAACAAATGACTAATAAATCATAAGTATTAATAAATACTTCCATAATAGTCTCTTATTAATTAGAGGATTCGCTAAGGAATTGCTGGAACTCCCTGCTTTGGAAAATGCTTTCTCTGGAAGTAGAGTTTTTTCCAAGCTAAGGCTATCATTCCCTGGGTGAAAGCTGAAATTCCTATAGTTAGATTTTCAATATAACTATAGGATTCTCAAGATAAACCAATAGTTTTCATATAACTAATGGGATCCCATGTTAAATACTCTTATCTGTGCAACTTCTGAAATCCAGAGCTCAGTACAAGACCCTTTATGCAACTGATGGGTTCTATTGCTAAATAGAGAAATCTGTATTTAGCTGACTACTCTGTGACAGAATCGCCTCCTTCTCTAGCTCTCCTTTTGCACATACTACTCCCCCAGTCTTCACAAAGTAAAGTTTTATAACATTGCTGCCATCTATGATCTGAGCAGTTTCTCTGAAAAGATTTCATCTCAAAAGCAAATTTAACTAAAAACGGTTAGTGGTTAAAGCAGAGCTCAGTATAGGATCAGTGGCACGGTGATATGCATCCCTGCCCTGAAGATACTCACCTACCTTTGTAAGGAGCTTTGAGATCTATGTTTGTTTTTTGTATTACACAAGTGCCAGTTATAATTATTAAACAAACATTAGAAAATTGTTAGCTGTTCATATGGTCAAGATAAAGGAAAATATGAGGAGTCCCCTGTCTTTGTGAACATAAATCTACAAGAAAGTTTTGAATTGAGTGGAATGTGAGACACATTAGATGTAACTGCGTTTTATTTGCTTTGGTTTGTAATGGCTGACTTTTTTTCTGCATTCTCACAGATATCAAAGCTATAGATCAGATTCTATATACCAAAAATAAATGAAAGAATAAATATAAATAATGGAAAGATGAGTTGACGTAACTGAATTAGCAATCCTGATTAAGCATTTATAAACTACTATGCAGATACATATTCAGAGAATTTTAGCAATACATATCGTTTAGCTGAAAAATGTATGGTTTACTATGAAAATATACTTTGTAATTATTATTTACTAATTAACCCACTCTCCCTCAGAACATTTGCAGTATATTGTGCAAGCCTGTAGTATGGAATTCAGTGGAATATGACTCCACGGCATGCATACATAACACTGGAATGAGTCTACAAATTAAAAAGCTACCATGCATGCACGAAAGCCAGTTTTCTAAAGAGTAGCAAATACTTATAAATGAAAAACAAACAAACAAAAATAGATTTAAATCTATACTATGGACTACTGAGCTGTGAAATTTCTCTCTTTCCTGTTTGTAATTACACTTTTTGAGTTCTAGAACTGTCAGGAAACACTACAAACAAACCAACCAACCAACCAACCAACCAAAATCACCATAACTAACACAGATAAATAGATTTAAGATTTTATTGAAGTGGCTCACTCAAGTGAAAGACGGGTAAGGGGAAGTATATTCATGATTATACTCTTCAGGTACTAACTCAAATGCAGACAGGTTGGAAATGATCCTCTGACAGCAGTTTGGTAACCTGTGTGAAATGAACTGCTGTCCTCACTTCAGCTTTTTGTGGACATGTCCATATCACAAAAAATTCAATATTCTGCACTCTTTTCAGAGGTTTATTCCCAGTATGGAGGGAAACTTTCACTTAGGTGATTTCTGTACTTCAATGGAGAGGTTCAGAGCTGTTAATGTGGCACTTTTCAAGGGCATAATTTCGTTTACAAAATTAAAAAAGTAGAACAAACACTGAAATGTGGTAAGACAAGTTTCAGAACAACAAAGTTTTACATCTAATCCAAAGTCCACCGAAACCAGAAGTTTATGATGGAAACACAGCGGCGACTCCAGGCACCAGCACTCTAACCGCGTGCCTGGGGCTGCAAGCTGGAGGGGGTGCCCTGCCGGTCCCTGCGAGGGCAGCAGTCAGGCAGCTTTCGGCAGCTTGCCTGTGGGAGGTCTGATGGTCCCACGGATTTGGCGCAATTTGGTGGCAGGTACGCCGAAGCCGCAGGACCGGGGACCTCCCGCAGGCGCGCCGCCGAAGGCAGTCTGCCTGCCATGCTTGGGACGGCAAAAAAGCTAGAGCCGCCCCTTGGAAACTGATACTGTATTGGGGAAAATACAGGTGGGGAAAGATGAAGAGTCACAATGAATGTGCAAAAACATTACAAAGTATTCCAATAACTGAAGTAAACAAATCTAATCACTGAAAGGCAGTGCCACCATGAGGCCTTACTTGGCTTTGCATCATTTACACTTTCACATTAAGAGGAATTTCAATCTGTATTTTCTCTTAGTTTCTCTCTTCTTTAAAACTTCTCTCTGCTTTAATTTCTCTTGTACACCCTTTCAGGATGGAATTCAATTGAAAAAAACACCTGTTTTTCCCCCCTCTCTCTGTTTTTGGGATATCTATCTATATCTATCTATATCTCCATAGATAGGATAGATATATATCCCAAAAACAAACAGTTTCTTTGTATTACTGTTGATTTGCCTTTGGGGTTTTTAAATGTGTTGACAGGAAAGACTGAAATGGGCATCTGTTTTAATATAGACTTCTAAAGATATTATGTGGAATTGGTAGAAGTTGTGACTAACCTAGTTCATGCAAGCCATTTGAGAATTACCGTAAACAGTATCAGGGAACTGTGAATGGCATATATATTAACTCTGGGTCCTTTCTCAAAGCCAATTTAAGTTACTAGGTAAATAACTGTTTGAATCATTTAAATCTCTACCAAATGACAATCTACAACAACAAAAAACATTTCATCTGAGCCTGTTCACAGCTCCAAAGAGGACCACCAGAAGGACACCTGCCTCCCCATGTCAGGGGAAAACCTGCATGGTGATTCTCTTTTAGCCTAACAATGTTATTCATTTTCCTACACACTTGAGCACCAACAAAAATCAAAAGAACTGTTAACAATTAAAATAAATTACAAGCTTGATATACTCACAGATAAGCATGTTAGTAGCAAAAATAATATTTTAGATAATAGAATAATTCTTATGCCTTTTAAAGTCTTTCCACTTAGCAAAATATCAATCCTTGCTTTATGTTTCCTGAAACATTTAAATAATTAGAAATTAACTGAGACTTTTGCAGACGTCACTATGACAAGAGAATATTTAGTCTATGATAAAAAAACTCCATAACTAACCCTAATTTTTGCTATTCAAGATTTATGAGTCATAAATATTTCTTGAGTCTTGAACTTAATTACCAATAGTGGGTGAAAATAACTGTGGTTTATCATGACATTGTAATTTGCCTATAACTTGGTGCATTGGGCATTGTTTCAAAATCCTTAACATCAATTTGTTGTACACTTATTGATTTGAGTTGTCACAAGTTCTTGACGTTTTCATTGGTTCGTCTGACAGGGAACCAACCTTTTCACAAAACCTATTACCTTATAAGAAATAATGTAGGATATCATCTAATACACGTGGGAGAAATTAGCACATTTTACCTATGGAACCAAACAATACAAAACCATAAATTAACAGGGCACCTCCCATTTCTGTTCGGGTTCTTTCTTTTAACATTCTTGAATGCCAGAAATGGTGAACAGAGACAAAGGAAGTTGAAAGTATTTTTTAAATGCTTCCAATCATATGTTTAAGAACAAGCCCTTTGCTAAATGACAAGTTTGGTTTAGCTGTACCATGACTATCCTCTAAAATGGCTTGTTTGGGTACTACCTGAACTAGAGAAAGGTATCAATCAACATCTAGAATTACCATTAATTCAGTGCAATCACCAAGCAGGTATCCATCTCCATGTCTAGTATGAAAGCACCTTCAAGTTTACCCAATGGTAAACCTTCTTACATGTTAAAGAAAGCCTTAGCATGAATAAAATAGTATCACATGCATTCTTAGAGAAAATAGTGCAGTCTTGTCTTTACAAGATAAAATCATCTGAGATATTTCTACCTACCATTCTTCTGTCATTTCAGAGTCTATTTTAATAGATGACTCAATGGTAATTAGTTTATATATTTGCATTTAATTCAGTGTCAGCTAATGCAAGTAACACTTTCAAAACATTTAAAATGGAAAAAATAGTGTTTCCTAGCATTTATAATGAGCTTTTAATCCTAAAATCACAAATTGCTTTGCAAATGTGGGTAAGCCTCATTATCTCTATTATTTAACGAAGGGTAAATCAGAGGTGAAGACATGGTAAATAGCTTGCTCAAAATGAAGTAGAAAACAATGCTGTTAAAGAATCATATTTGAGTTTCACATTTCTAAGTAAACAAACAACTAGAAAAAAGAAGAAATACATAAAATATGTTAAAATTGGAGAATTTCAAAATGTCTGCAGCATGTTAAGACTACAAACATTTTGACACATTAATTCAAAGTTTTGCTGCAGCTGAACAAAACTACTATAAGTTTATACTAATGCACTTTTGAAAAAAAATTAAAACAATGATAAAGTGAGTCAATTGTGTGGGAGTGGAGAAATTTGATTAGAAATGATGCACAAAGTCTGGCGACGAACATATATTTGTACTTTTCCAGAATATTTTAGTAAAGGTGCTTAAGGATTTTCAGAGTACAGTAACTCCTCACTTAATGTTGTAGTTATGTTCCTGAAAAATGTGACTTTAAGCGAAACGATGTTAAGCAAATCCAATTTCCCCATAAGAATTAATGTAAATGAGGGGTTAGGTTCCAGGGAAATTTTTTTCACCAGACAAAAGACTATTTTATATATATATATATATATATATATATATATATATATATATATATATTTATATATATATATATATATATATATATATATACACACACACACACACAGTATAAGTTTTAAACAAACAAATTAATACTGGTACTCAGTGATGATGATTGTGAAGCTTGGTTAAGGTGGTGAAGTCAGAGGGTGGGCTATTTCCCAGCAAATGCCTTACTGTTAAATGATGAACTATCAATTGTCTGAGCCCTCAAGGGTTAACTCTCACACTCTACAAGGCAGCAGGAATGGAGGGAGGGGAGACAGCATTGCAGATAGAGACAGACACTGTGTGTATGAGAGAGTGAGATGTGCATTTCATAGAATCATAGAAGGGTTGGAAGAGACTTCAGGAGATCATCTAGTCCAACTCCCTGCTCAAAGCAGGACTAGTCCCCAGACAGATTTTTGCCCGAGATCCCTAAATGGCCCCCTCAAGGACTGAACTAACAACCCTGAGTTTAGCAGGCCAATGCTCAAACCCCTGAGCTATCCCTCCCCCTGTATATATGGAGATATACCTATCTCAGAACTGGAAGGGACCCTAAAAGGTCATTGAGCCGAGCCCAGCCCAGCCCCCTGCCTTCACTAGCAGGACCAGGTACTGTTTTTGCCCCAGATCCCTAAGTGGCCCCCTCAAGGATTGAACTCACAAGCCTGGGTTTAGCAGGCCAATGCTCAAACCACTGAGCTATCCTTCCCTCCTTGCCCCCCTTTAAGTAAGCTGACCCTACTTTTAAGTACACTGCCTTGTTAACTAGATCAGCTTGCTGAGACCACAGCTGCTGCCTGCAAGCTCCCTCCATCCTGAGCCCTGTCTTGTGTCCCCCCTGCTCTATGGAAGGTGGGGTAAGCCAGGTGCAGGAGCAGGGGGGAGGGCGACACCCTGACATTAGCCCCTCTCTTCTTCCCCTCCCCCTTGCACAGCAAGCAGCAGTCTTGGGGAGCAGCTCCAAGGCAGAGGGCAGGAGCAGCACATGGCAGTGGGGGGAGGGACAGCTGAACTGCTGGCAATCGATAGCCTGCTGGGCAACTGCTGCACAGGGAACTTAGGGGAGCAGGGAGCTGATAGAGGGGCTGCCGGTCCACCCTGGTTCCAAGCCCCTGCCAGCTAACTCCAATGGGCTGCTCTTTCTGCAAGCAGTGGATAAAGCAGGCGGCTGCCAAATGACGTTAGAAGGAAGCATTGCACAACTTTAAACAAGCATGTTCCCTAATTGATCAGCAACATAGCAAAAAAACAACATTAACCGGGATGACTTTAAGTGAGGAGTTACTGCATTACTTTTACATACAATAATTTTTATTTCTGGAGACTAACAGAAAAAGAAAAATCTTCCATATACGCGGCACTTATGATAGACTCATTATGCAGATCTTAGCCAACAGCCTGAAACTGGAAGTGAAGTGGATGCTAGTGCAGTCTATTGAAATATGCTTGACTTAACTAGCACTTTGGGGTGCATGAAGTGAGTTCAACTACCTCTGCATAGTAGACAGCCACACCCATGAAAGGCAGTTGGCTTGCAGTTAGTCCTGGCAACTCGCTCAGTTCTCACTGGTGACTCCAAATAGCTGTGTGCGCTCTACAGTATCATACCCCGGGACCCTACCTCAGCTGGCATGCTAAACCTAGTGAGGATAGCTATTGGCAGCAAACACTCATGAAGGGCATTGCCAAGAAGATGTGGTCAAACACTTGGCAAATATTAGACCATATACATCGAATAAGGAATGGAAGTGACTTCATTTGGTCCCATCAGCGTCGTTGAGCTAACAGATGGGAATCAAAAAAGAAGATCTAGCATTTCTAAGGCTATGGCTACATTGGTGCTCTACAGCGCTGCAACTTTGTCGCTCAGGGGTGTGAAAAAACACCCCCCTGAGCTCAGCAAGTTACAGCGCTGTAAAGTGCCAGTGTAAACAGTGCCCCAGCACTGTAACCTAATCCCCTCATGGAGGTGGAGTACCTGCAGCGCTGGGAGAGCTCTTTCCCAGCGCCGGCGCGCGACCACACTCACACTTCAAAGTGCTGCCGTGGGAGCGCTCCCGTGGCAGTGCTTTGAAGTTTCGAGTGTAGCCGCGGCCTAAGTAAGTTAGCAGCGGAGTTTGGCTCTGGCTGAAGCGTTCGACTGGCCTTCCAATCAGCCCACATAGAATGCATTCCAGTAATATAATTTGGAGGCAAAAAAAAGGTAATTGGGAAGCTCACATCAGACAGGAAAAGTTGCACCTCTTAAGCAACCAGAAACAGGAATGTTTGGTCATTGCAGTCAGTGAAATATGAGCAGACATAGGTTGTAAACCTCAGCTGAGTGAGCAAATATTACCCACCAACCAAACATCACCACTACCAAACAATGTTGTCCTAATCCATAGAATTTTAAGGATGACTGTACTCTTCCTTAGTGTTCTAAGGTCGAGGGACAAAAGCAAAACTAACTCGGTTTCCATCTCTTTCCCATATACCACCTTCCACATGCAAACATCACACTTATTCCTTTACAGTAACCCCACAACCCTCTACAATCGAGAGTCTCTTTTGTCTCAAACAAGATTTCTTGTACCGTCCCAATCCACTGACTGGGGGAGGATTCCAAACCTCAGCCTCACACAGAAAGGAGCCATGTCTTCTCCACCAGCACATCTTGCTGCACAGAGCTGCTCCCGTCTGTGCCAGAGCATCTCACTGTTCCTGGCAAGCCTGGAAGGCCGAACACCAGGCCCAATGAATCTTGCCTGGAAGAACAGCTGTAAGTGGTGAAGTGATGGGCCACGGCCCATGGCTAAAACAGGAAATGGATGTAAGTGGTTCAGAGTGACAAGGGCAGAAAGAAAAAAAGAGGGTTCCCAGTAGTGGGAAGATAGGGCAATTTGGGGCTCACTTTAGACAAGAGTCCTAACCTGGCTCTGTCTCCTAGAACCAGATATTTCTCTTCCTGCAACAAAACCCCACAGGGATCTGGATCCCATGCTCAGAAACTGACCGGTCCTTAACACAGCCTTAGAATTATCCAGTCCCCTAAAGGTTAATACAATTAAAATTTCATACTCTTTGATACCATTATTTTGGCTGTAAACATTTTAAACAAGATCACATGCTCTCTATTGTTTATAGAGCTTTGCTTTTTCCCATTACTACCTGCCTTTTTCAGACATGAAAAATATCACTAATGTAATTTTTAAAACATTATCTGGGTGCACTCTAGAGTGTAGTTTTAAAATCTCTGATCTTCCCCAGATTTTACCCAATTGAGCTACAGAAAATTTTCCCAACTATCACAGTAGAACAATGAAAAATGAATCCTTTCTGCACCATCAGACATCACCTAGGGCACAATGTTCTGCCATCCTTGTCTACCTGACCCGCTCTTTGCACTTCTCTATATTGTTAAGTCCCATAAGTTTTGTTAAGTCTCATAACTAATATCTGATGGAGGGATTATTTTGATTAATCCCTTGTGTGTGTTCTTCCAGCTGCCCAATGGTGAGCTGGCTTCATTCTTAACACATGTCCCAGATATTTCCATCTTCTTTTCTGGAAAACTTTGGAGATAAAAAATTGTTGAACCCTCTGACAAATCTTGACATTTGTTATAAATGAATTAATTCCATATAATTCTGAGTATTTTCTTGAGGCATTTTCTTTCAAAGGTATTTAAACATCTGTCCATACCATTGGTGGATTTCCACCTTTCACATCCATACATTAAGGTGCAAACACCACTTAAATCTTGCCTGAAATTATAAGTGAGCCTCAGAAGACTTGGAAATCCAAGTCAGATACTAAGTAGCCTTATCTAAAACCAGTCTCTTGAGACTACAAACTCTCTCTTGCCCCTTATGAAGTTCTTTGTGCTCTACCCCACTCTGTGATACAACCTCCTCAAGTCTCCTCCCACACACAAAAAAAACCCCTGATTCCATAGGTCTTTGGTGACCCACTCAATTTTTGTTGGACTCAATGCTGCCACTTTCTAAAAATGTCTGCCTTTTAGGGCAACCCCAGTACTTGTACCCCAAACTGCCCTGCTTAAGTGTCAATGCAAGAAAGACTGAAATAATCCTGGGATTTCATAAATGCTGATGCTCTCTGGGTACAAGTACCAGAAAATCCGAAGAACGGGACACAGCTGAAGGATACTGGGTCTTGCTAATTAGCTGCTGACTCCTGAGTCACAGGACTTGTCTACGGAGTGCCTTAGTCCACACCAGCCGAGATGTAAATTCTAATGTGCACCTGGCATGCTGCGCACAAACTGGCCCATGTGGACCTGGTGTGTGTGGACCCTGCTGGCACACACCATAAGTTCTCTAGTGGGTGTTAATATTGTCCTGTTTGAAATGGGACTATATTACAGTGTGTTAGAAAACTTCTACTGAGTGCCAGCAGGGCCCACATGGGCCAGTTAGTGTGCAACATACTGATGCATATTTGAATTTACACCCCAACTGGTGTGAGCTACGGCACCATATAGACAAGCCCACAGAGACAGTGGGAGGGAACTGTGAGACCCCTCATTTTGCCCCCACAACAGAACCTTCTATCAGAAGAAAGGGAAATGGGAGTTGGGGTCTACTCATGCCAGTCGAGACCTGAAATAAAGTGATTTGTATTAAAGTCTCAGGGAAGTATTTTTATTTACAGTCACCAGACTATTCAACATAGACTACAGTTAAATGTACAGCATAGTTACAGAAACAATTCAAGCAGCTCCTTATGAAACAAAATGAGTCAGATTATGTACATTACAAACTTTAGATTGGATCATCAGATTTCCAACAAAATGTCTTCTGGGCCTCTTCCTGTACCAAGGGGATTTTGTATTCATGTCACTCATACCTGTGAGTAGAATTCACTCTCTCTTTTTCTGTTTAAATATATGTTTTTGAAAAATACTCACAGCAGCAGCAGCATTTTATTTATTACACGCTTACTGAACGAACAAGTTAAATCACAGATTTTCTCAGTATTGAGAGACCCATTTACAATACAAGCTAATGCTTTAGCTCCACCTCCTGGTGAAAATCTGCATTTTTTGTAAAAATAAAAATTACTGATGAAACTGCTTAATAGAAAAAAATGGTCTCTTAGAACTAATCAGGCATTTGAATTCCCTCTGTATTAAATTCAATTATGTCTCTCTTCCTAAATCATCTTTTTTATTTAACAAAACTCCAAACTGCCACAGCTAATCAGCTCAGAAGAATCAGTGTGCTCCATTCATTTCTGGGAACAGGCCGATATTTTCTGAGACCCATTAATAACTCTGACAGGATTTATGTACAAGATAAATTCAATTCAATTTCCTTTTTCAATTAATGGCCAATTATTTGAAACAGACTCAACTGAAAATATTGCTCAAATATCATTAATCTAACAAAAATTAACTTTACAATTCTCTTAGTAATGAGAACATAATTTTAAGATAAAATAATGCACTTTATTAAATAAATGTTACCCTTCTTTATTTTTAGGACACTTACTTGCCATTGTAATCCTCTTGTTAAACGTTAACACTAGCTCAATGTACTTATGTGGACCACCGTTAGGGTGGAAGAGCCCTCTCACGCTCTCATTTTCCCCTAGTGCTTTATAGCCCATTTCAAGGTTTGAAATTTTACATCTAAAATAATTGATGGGCATGGAGGGCAGGTGAGAAATAGTTGACAATATATTTTCAACACTGTTTTTTGTTTGTATTGGGGCACTGAAATGCACTATCTACCTACTGGCGTTATTTATATGCCCCCCATTATCAATGTATATGAGTATCCCACGGGCTTTAATGTATTATTTACTGAATGGGATAAGGAAATACTATTATCACCATTTTACAGGTGGGGAAATAAGAATAGAAAGACTAAATGCCCAAGGTCACACAGGAAATCTATGGTGGAGCTTGAACCTGCTCTCCTGAATCACAGATTAGCAGGTTAACCACTGGACAATCCTTCCTTCCTAGTGTTGTCCAGTGACCTGGGAGTCTGGAGACCTTGACTTGCCTCCTGATTCTGCCACTGATTTGCTGATGGCCTCAGGCCAAGTCACAAACTTTAGGCTCAGTTTTCCCATCTGTAAAGTGGAAACACAGTGAAAATTGTTTAAGAACCCAACCCTATTAGGCAACCTCCCATTTTAAAAGATTGCATTCTTGGATACTTTGGGGCATCTTTCACTGTTATTAGAAAGTCATCCCCATCAACCTGAGAGGGGCTATATATAAAGTATTATTCTTTTCAATATATTCACCTTGAAAAAGCTAATCTGCTCTTTTTATGTTTAAAAAAATCAGTTTTGTTTCAATTACAGTTTCCAAAAAGTATTAACATAAGAACATTTGAATGGCTGTATTGGATCAGACAGATGGTCAATCTAGCCCAATATCCTGTCTTCCGACAGTGGCCGGTGCCAGATGCTTCAGAGGGAATAAACAGAACACGGTTATTTATCAAGTGATTCATCCCCTTTTGTCCAGCCCCAGCTTCTGGCAGTCAGAAGTTTAGAGACATCCAGAGCATAGGGTTGCATCCCCAACCATCTTGGCTAATAGTCACTGATGGACCTATACTCCATGAACTTATCTAGTTCTTTTTTGGAATTCATAACATCCCCTGGCCAACGAGTTCCACAGGTTGACTGTGCACTGTGTGAAGAAATACTTCCTTATGTTTGTTTTAAACCTGCTGCCTATTAATTTTATTGGGTGACCCCTGGTTCTTGTGTTATGTGAAGGGGTAAATCCTTTCTTATTCACTTTCTCCACACCATTCATGATCTTACAGACCACTATCATATCCCCCGTTAGTCATCTCCTTTCTAAGCTCAACAGTCCTATTATTTTAATCTCCCCTCATATGGAAACTGTTCCATACCCCTAATCATTTTTGTTGCCCTTCCCTGTACTTTTTCCAATTCTAATATATTATTATTCCTGGGGGAATTCTGTGCCACTGCGCAATGCAGAATTTTGCAGAAATTAACGTTGTGCACGCAGAATTTCCTCTCCCCCACAGAAATGGGCTGCAGTGCTGCTAGCTGCCACTATTAGCCACTGAACCCGACATAGCCCAGCTCGCACACAGAAGACACTGCTGGAGGCAGGGGAGGGAGAAGGAGCAGGAGGGTTCCTGGCAACTGCAGTCCCAGCATCCTCTGAGGGAAAGAGAGGGCGGCGTGAAGGAAACTCCATGCAAGCCTGGGACCAAGCATCAGGCTGTTTCTCCCTCTGGATCCCTTGGCTCTGGGAGGTGAAAGTGGTAGGTGTCTGGGCCAGGTGGGGGCCAGGTGGGATCTGGGGGAGAGGGGTGCAAGTATTTGGGCAAGGGAGGGCCATGGCTTGGCTCTGGGGGACAGGGAGGGTATCTGGGCCAGGGAATCCTGCAGCTGGGCTCTGACGGGAAGGGGGTTCACCTGTATTGTCTGGGGGTGCATGGCTGGGCTCTGGGGGAAGGGAGGGGAGCAGAGAAACAGGAAATGGGTTGTCATAGGGGTTTCTTTAACTCTACTCTTGGGGGAAATTTTGTGTCTCTCTCTATTGTTACCAAATTACCAAAATAATTGAAACTGGTGTGATTATGTAGTGTTATCCTAACAAATAAAATTTGCAGAATTTGAGAATATGGTGTGCATAATTTTTTAATTATTTTGGCACAGAATGCCCCCAGGAGTAATAGATCTCTTTTTAGATAGGGCTACCACCACTGCACACAATATTCACGGTGTGGGTAGGCCATAGATTGATTTAATGGCATTATGTTATTCTGTGTATAATTACCTATCCCTTTCCTAATGTTTCCTAACATTGTTAGCTTTTTTGACTGCCATTGCACACTGAGCAGATGTTTTCAGAGAACCATCCACAATGACTCCACGATCTCTTTCTGGAGTGGTAACAGCTAATTTAGACTCCATCATTTTGTATGTATAGTTGGGATTATGTTCTCCAACGTGCATTACTCTGCATTTATCAACACTGAATTTCATCTGCCATTTTGTTGCACGCTTAGTTTTATAAGATCCCTTTGTAACTCTTCACAGTCAGCTTTGGACTTAACTACCTTGAATAATTTTCTATCACCTGGAAGCTTTGCTACCTCATTGTTAAACCTATTTTCCAGATCATTTATCAATATGTTAAACAGCACTGGTACCAGTACAGATCACTGGAGGACGCCACCATCATTTACGTCTCTCCACTGTGAAAACTGTGGTGGGGGTGGGGTTTGTTTGTTTTGAAAGGTAAGACCTGCACTTTAACGGACCAATTAAAACTCAATCAACTCTTAACAGGGACAAGATGAATCTTCAATACACAAATATATACACCAACAGTGTTTGATCTATTGCACAGTTAACCAATAATAAACAGTTAAGTGCTCGAGAATCCTGTATTATCTATTAAAATTATGCCTTCTAAAAAATAAGTCTGTACTCAACAGTAAATCTCCATCCCAATGTGAAGCATCTTCCAGAATACAGCTACAACCCTCAGACATATACAACCCCTCAAAATATACTCTCACAAATTTAAGGCCCTGTGAGGTCCTTTGTGTTCTACTCTTAAGGGTGGAGACTGTCAGGACTTTGTAGGGGTTAGCCCACTGGGGGGGAGGGGAGGGCGCGGAAGAGGAGGGGGGGGAAAAACACCTTCCCAAATCCCTCCCACAATATTAAAAATACTCATGTTCAAATGGTTTCTGTATTTAGGGTTTCTGGGGAGTTTTGTCTGTCTGTTGGTTTTTAGTAAAAAATATTTTCTGACCTATGTATTAAGAAATAAAAAAGCCTCAGATCAGAGGAAACTTAATATAGTTCAATGAGGTAAACTAGCCTTCAGTGCAGCCACCCAGGAGGCTTACATTCTGAATTTGTGGCTGCAGACTCTTTGCTCACATTCCTCTGACCTTTGACAAGGAGTGTGTTGCTAGACTGATGGTTTGTACTGAACTTTCCTGTACATACTAGGAATATGGTTCAGCATTTTGTGGCTACCATGGTACAAATTTTCAAATTCTATGTGGGAGCAGGAAAGGGGTGGGAGGGGCATGGGTGTGCCCTACAACTATCATTTCCTAATTTACTTATGCATAGTAGCCTTGCTTATGCTGAGCAAAGAAAGCAAAGGTCACAGCAATTAAGGAGTTGCCTGGTTAAAACTGAAAAGAAATCACAGGGCCTTGTTTCATCAACTACCAATTCGCTTGCATGCCAAGAACATATGCAAACACTCACACATGCTATACTTTAATGGACCAGTAATTAGCCTGGTGTACACTAAACATGTGAAGTGTCTCCATTATTGCGTAGTCTTGCACAGTCTGAAGGACATTATGGGCCAAATTCCGCCCTAATGTAATACATACAGCTGTCACTGAAGTCACTCAGGTTGCCATGATCTGAGGCATTTCAAGTCAGAACTGACTGAATAGTGATGGCTACTAGTTGGTATTTAGTCAACCAACATAAACATGGAATCATCCCATTATTACTAATAAGATAATTGTTGAGGGAAAACATGGTTCCTCAGTGTTGCTTCTCCCTCATCTAATACCAATAAAGAGATCCCTTTAAAAGCTTTACTTTTTTTTCCAATCTGCAAAACATCTGTGTAGAGTGAAGACTGATAATTTATTGACTTTACAGAAAAAACAAACAAACAACAACAACAAAAAACTACATGGATTGCAGTTAAAGTTATAGTAGAGAATTTAAACATTAAGAACTTGAGAAATTCAATAAAAAATTCAAGATTCACCTTATTTATTTATAGGTATTTTTATGGCCTTGCCTCTGATCTTTTCTCAGCCTCCATTCATCACCCTCCCTATAAAGACCTTATACAAACTCTCCTAGTAGAGACTGGGACTGATGTCTAGATTGTATTGTGTAGTATTTGCCAAGGGATATGTAAAACTGTCCACAGTTGTATGATTATGTAATGAAAGATTTACTAAGAGCAGAATTTTTAAAAAATTACTGGTATTTTGAACTACCAGTAAAATCCTGAGTTAGGATTGTAGGCTAAGGTGAGAGTCAGTTTTTGTCCAAACCAGTTTGCCCATCCCTGTTTCCAGTCACAACTGAACTAATATTGATGCAGACTGTTCAGTTAGTGAAACTTCTGGGAAACAACCTTTACTCTTTCAATGGTTGTCACCCACAAACTTCATTCATAACTGCTGGGAGCTCTTAACTCGAACACTGTCATATTCCCAAAGCTGACAAACATGAGCCCTAGTAGTAGCTGCTGTCCTACCTTATGCCAATCAATTAATCTTCACATCATTTTTTAAATTTTATATAACTGTTCATTTTGAAATCTGATACGGCTGATTTTTTTTAGTAGTGTTGTGTGAGGAAATTTTAGCTACAGGCTCTATCCTAGCAGGGTTTGAAAAGCTGCACAGCAATTCCCTGCATCTAGACAAGTGACCATTGCCAAATGCTATCTCTCACCTTTGACCTTTTTCATATTCTTAGGGATGCTTGCTGCAAAAGCCAATAGGAGGTAAGAGTCCAGTTGTCAGCTGCAGAAGCAGTAGAGGTTTTCATCAAATTCCTTCAGGCTAAACAGTGGCCCTGCAGCTGTAGAGAATTATTTTTAAATGTATTAAGTTTTTATCTGAATTCACAAGCTGGGTACTGACAGCTACTGCAGGGAAGTGTCTTTAAACCAAAAAACCTCACCATACCTGATACAGAATTGCAGATGGCACAATCAGTAGTCTTAGATTGTTTGGGTTTGAGATGGACTATTTTGATTGTTTACCATACAGTAGAATTATTGTAGAATTCTATCTATCTATCAGGAACTCCACAAAAGCGCCCTGAATATCACTGTCAGTGCACTATACTTTCCAAACTGTATTCAAGAAATATATCCATATCCTCTAAGTAAAGCCACATTCCTTATACTAGCAAAGAGGGAGGTGTATTTTGAGGATCCATGTTACCCAAAGGTGTTTTGTCAATGCCTTGAGTCAGCGCTCCGAAGCAGCCACACTGTGCAATTGTGGGCAGCAAAATCAGAATTAGCTCTGCAAAAACTAAGCCAAGGAAAGTCCCATAGAGGCTAAACTGTCAAAACTGAAGGAAAAGGGATATTAGAATAACAGAGGTATAAGTTAGCAACATTGTGAATGCTTGGGCTTTTGTAGTTCTAAAGAAAATAGAATTTTCACAACAACATATATGATGAACTTTTACTTTTTAAAAAAAAGAAAAAGTTCTCTCTCTCTCTATATATATATAACTATATAGAGATATATAATATAAGTATATTTATACACACACACGCACAATTATTAGGGATTATGTTTGTTGCCAACTCCATGCCTTAGAAGGAATGGAAAAAAGCCACCCAAGTTAAAGACCTTTGCAATCAGAAACAAAACTAATGAGGAATTGGGGAGATGGATAACATCCTGAAAGTACCAAGCCACACTGAAGATAAGAATAAAACTTTACCCTAAATGGTCACAACTTAGTAGTTAAAATCCCTTTTGAAAATCTATCTAGTGCAGAGAGTGCGTGAATTCAAAGACTAAAAGCTCAGGACTCAAGTCTCTTATTAGTTAAAATCATGATTATTAAAAATGTATCTTAAATTTGTGATAGTAGTCTTTGAAATTATGTACAAGATTCCTTGATACAAAGTGCCAGTAAGTGGTCTATAACAAGTGACAAGATTAAAAAAAGCCTATGGTGAAGGTGAATCAATCTTTTTCTTTCTCTCTCTTTCACACACTTTTCTGGGGTTTTAGGTTGTTGTGTAGTGGGGGCAGGGAATAGTAAGGGGACTTTTGTTTTTGTTTTTTGTTACTTGGTTCAGTCTCAAGACTACATACAATGGAAAGTAATCACACAAATTCTTCCCTAATCCTTTGTCTAAAACTAACACCACAAGCACAGGTCATATCCATATAAAATCCACATCATATTTACATAGGGTTGCACTTCAGAATTTTTCCACTAAGAATTTTAGACTGGTTTCTCCTATCCACCAAGTCACTTTCTGAAATTTACACTTAAGTGATGCAAACTGAACTTAAAGTTGTTGGATATTTGCACTGGGAAATTCCCGTGTAAGTAAAGCTGGCAGAGGTGACTCTACCACCCCCTATGCTGGCTCTTGAGTGATACCTTAGCTCCTGGCACAAAGGGGATTGAGAAGGCACGGAGAGAGCAGGGAGAGGAAAAAAGGTGGAAAGGGAGCATGGCAAAGCAACACTCCACTATGACCAGTTCCACATGCGAATTAAGTTCCTAAGGAACCTTAAGCCACCACTATAAGTTAAAGTTTATTCAAGAAATCAGATTTTAAGGCCAGAAGGGACCATAATGATCATCTAGTCTGATATCCTGCGTTACACAGGCCACAGAATTTCATTCAGCTACTCCATCTTTAAGCCCAATAACTTGTGTTTGAATAAATAATATCATCCAGAAAAGCATCCACTCGATCTCAAGACTTCAGGAGATGGCGAATTCACAACTGCCCTTGGTACACCTCTACCTCGATATAACGCTGTCCTTGGGAGCCAAAAAATCTTACTGCGTTACAGGTGAAACCGTGTTATATTGAACTTGTGCGCAGCCCTGCTCCCCCGGAGCACTGCTTTAGTGTGTTATATCCAAATTCGTGTTATATCGGGTGGCGTTATATCAAGGTAGCGGTGTAGTTGTTTTAATAGTTAATAACCCTCACTGAAGGAAATCATCAAGTAATCTCTTGATCTTTTTGATAATATAAACAGACTGAGCTCCTAACATCTCTCACTTTGACACATTGTTTCCAGCGCTCAACTCATTTTTGTGGCTCTTCTCTGCGCTCTCTCAGATTTTTTTCAACATCCTTTTAAAAATGTGGACACCACAACTGCTGTAGCCCTACTACTTTCCCATTTATATATATATCCAAAGATCACAGGAGCCCTATTTGCCACGGCATTGCTCATGTTCATGTTCTATAACCCCTAAATCCTTCAGAGTCACCGCTTTCAAGGATACATTCTCCCTCCCCCCATTATATAGGTATGGCCTGCACTCTTTGTTCCTAGATGTATAATTTGCATTTGCACAATTTGTTTGAATGAGATCAGCTTACCAAGAGATCCATATTGCTCTGTATGACTGCCCTGTCCTTATCATTATTTGCCATTCCATCAGTTTTTGTGTGATCCACAAATTTTTATCAGCAGCGATTTTATATTTACTTCCTAATCACTGATAAAAGTACTAAATAGTGCCAGGCCAGAACAGACCTTTAAAAAACTCTTCTAGAAATTCCCACTTGATAACTACTTTTTTAGATCTGTCATTTAGCCAGATCTGAATACATTTAACCTGTGCTTTATTGATATTGTATAGTGCTGACTTGTTGAGAGCCATTTGGATTATGCTAGGACACTGCAACTCACACAAGAATGGGAGAAGACGTGAAGATGCCTCATAGTTTATTGCTATGGCCAAATGGGCCAGCCACGTTTGGCAGCAGAAGAGTCAAGTGGAGAAGCCAGGGTAACCGGAGCAGATGTACCAATGATGCTAAAACAACCTTACAATGCTGCAGGTCACATCACAAAGTCATATTATGGATCCTCTGACTGACTGACAATATGAAGAATTGGAGAAGAACAAACTATATAGCTGGACAGTTGTGTGAGTCAGCAGTTAAGTCACTCGACTACATAAGCTCATTGAATATGCTATCAGACTGCTTTGAGGAGTACAAGGGAGAGTGGACTGACCAACTGCTGACAGAGAAGCATAAAGGAGAGCACAACACACCAGCAGCATCAGCAAAGGAAAGCAAAACTGTCAGTACAAAATCTGCTTTAAGAACACATTTTGGATTAATGCTAGTGGCCCTGAGAAGAAAGAGGAGGATTGCCTTGACTGGACCCTGGAGAAACAATGTAGAAAAAAATATGTGTCAATATAGGATGGGCTACGATGGATGAAAATAGGCTACTTGTGTGAAGGGTGGGGTCCGGTCAGTCAGGGAAGAAGGTACAGTGGGGCCGAATAGTCTCCTGGGAGTACTGCTGTACTGGGCGGGCATGCAATAAAATGGTAGCTGTGGTTTGTTTATTGTATAAATTCAGGCTGTCACTAAATGGTCTCTTCCGCTATAGATAAAAAGGTGAATTTTCCTATGCCTGTGTTTCATTTTCACATTTACATAAATGTTACCCACATATCAGTGTAAGTTTGTTTGTACACTGATTTTTCCCTTCACAGTCACATGAATCAGACTCAAGATCCATAACAAAGTTTCCAATGTTTGCCAATCTCTTTTCAGTTAATCAAGCTGCAAGTCTGGCGCCATCCCAAAATGTAGCCTGGTGACATTTCCTTGAATGGGGGTATAATGATCTACCAATGACCACCACAAAAGAATGCAGAAACTCGCTTTTCATGAACTCTGACATTCTACTAACATTTTCACAGATACAGTTCTTCTAAACAATCAATTTGAACATCTCCTACCGCATACAGTACATTTAGAAAAGATGTAATCCCCATCATCACAGAGGATGCTAAAGCCAATCCTTATATCAGTCAGTATAAAACAGTTTCAAGATCAAACATAAGTGAATTGAGTATTAAACTAATCTCATGGAAGAAGGAAATTTACCGTAAAATGTTCTTGTGACTTGTAGTTCTCATCCAGGTAAACCCGGGCTCTGTTATAGTCTTTCATTGCATCACTTGATAACAATTCTCTGAAAGACATAAATGAAAGACTGTGAGTATGAAGGGATATGCAAATCTGTTGTATATCTTCACTCTCATCCACTATATTTCAACATGTCCCTAACACCCATCAAAGAAAGCGTGGACCTAGTTCATATTATTTCTCATTTTTAAAAGACATTTTAAGTGAACGTAAGTGTTGATGAGATATGTCACACTGATAGCCCTGGAGACTGAAGTTCTCTATTTACCCACAAATCAGTTACAGTGCAAACAGCTGCAGTTCAATCTTCTTCAGATTGCTTTGACAATACTCCTTAACTCTAAACATGAAGGGAGCACCAATAAGAGAGGGTGTTTCAGCCTGCACGTCCATTCAGTCCTTGGATTTTCTGCTGAGGCTGTCAACAAGGGAGCCAGTTTCTGACAACTGATGGTTTTGTAATGTGGCTACCTGACTACTAACGACTGGACTGAGATCAACCAATGTATTCCACATAGGCTATTGAAGAACTATGGTATTGCAAAGTGTCATCTATATTTGAAGGTCTTGAGAAAAAAACCCACAAACTTTCAAGATATCAAAGTTTCTTAAAAATTGGGTGAACCAGCCCAAGCAGGCTTTAAAGTCTGAGCTCCAGGTTCCCAATCTCTGGAAGACAGTCTGTAAAACTTGCTGTCCAGCTCACCTGACTGTAGAATGATTGGCTTCAAAGACTGGCTTCTAACATCAGTGGCAGGCTGCTCTCTAGGCTTGGGAAACCCAAAGAGAAGTGAAGATGTGCCAAACAGTTTTGATATTGCCTGACTTGGCAGACAGATATCTACACTATTGGGTGGAATTTCCACAGAGTTCAATTCCCACTGAACAATCCCTTCTGTCTCTACCTGACCAAACTCCTTTGTGTCTAAGGTACAAAGGGAATAGGTTTTATCCCCCCCACCCCTGCTCAGTTCTTTGCTCTCTGTCAAAAAATGTCACACACACAATTGAACAAAACCTGGCAGCCCTGAAAGTGGTGCCATTAAGGCACCTCCAGCATGAGGTTTTTAAGGCAGGAGTGCATGAGAATAACAAAAATAAATGAAAGTTTGAAGAAGCTGCCTCTTTTTAGTAGTTGGAGGAACCTGGATCCAGCAAATGAGTCTTTGCAATTGCTGTCCCATGGGAGCACCACAGCTGAAGAAGCTACTCCCCTTGTTTATTAGGAAGGCTATGAGTCTGTCATGGAGGTCAGAATTCTGTGATTTTTCATGACCTCCGTGACTTCAGGGCTTGGACTGTTAGCCCCATCCCCCAGGTGGTGGGGCTCGGGCTGTCAGCCCCCAGCAATGGGGACCAGGCTTCTGTGAATTCTTGTTTATTGCCCGTGACCTGTCCGTGACTTTTACTAAAAATAAATAAGGTTAAGATTTTGTCAGTTATTAGCAGTGGCATACATGACTTTGCCCATCTACCTGCTTTCCAGGAGAAGACTTTTGGAAGCTATGTCAGGCAATGTTCTTTTGACTGACTAAATGACAGCCAGCCTAGGACAAATTTCAAAGGGCCTGAGCCCAGAAGCATTGTATCAGCAAGCAAGAGCCATGTGATTCAACAATCAACCTTACCCCACCCTCCTGCTTACCCCAGACAGTAGTCAGAAGGTGGGAATCACACATACAAACAGTGATGGAGTGGATAGCCCCTGGCCCTTCTTGACAATCAGGAGGACACGTGCTATTAAAGCATGACTGAGATTAAGATAGGGCCAGAAGGTCTCTCCCTCCCTCTTGTTTTTTTTTTTAAATCTTGTCCTGTAGCCTAGAATGGGATCTCTATTCTTCAACCCATAACAATGAATGGGATCTACTCTGGCCTAAGATTAAAATATTTTTTGCAGGGGATGGAGTGAGGAAAATGCTCAGCCCTGGAAATACATAGTAACAGTTTTGCATTTTGATGATTTACAATATAAAGGTTGCTCATTCCAAATTATAAACAAGGAGTTTGGTGGCATCTTAAAGACTTTAAGACACAAAGGAGTCTTTAAGGTGCCACCGGACTCCTTGTTGGTTTTGTGGATACAGACTAACATGGCTACCCCCTGATACTTGACATATTCCAAATTATATTTTTTATTTCAAATCCACTGAAACATCAAATTGGCCTCACTATAAAAATATAAGAACAATAGAACCGCTACACCAAAATATGCAGCAAATAAATTCAGTTTTATAAATAAAAGAACAACTTAAGGGCTATCTTATTTTCACTTAAAATAAAAAGGTTCACTAAATCAACTACTGATTAACAAAATCAGCAGAGGGCACTGTTTGACTACTTTCCATGGAATAGGACCCTCAAATTATTTCAAAAGTACTGAAGGTGGTGGAGGATTAACGGAAAATCTTATGTTGATATAACTTCAATATTTACATCAGTAATGTCAATTAAGGTTTATTAGCAAATCAAATATTTGAGAACAAGGAGGTTTCAGAACAAATTTTCTTTCTGAAAAGAACTCATTATGGGTACATTTCATTAACAGTGGCATTTATTGTCTTTATTTAAATGACAAATGTTTCAACATTAAATTAGATGTTGCACCTCTTCCCTTTAATAAAAATAACTGTGTTTCATCATGTTGAAAAGCCACCATTCAAAACTGCGTTAGCTATCAAAACAGAAAAATCACAATTGCAAACAAAGCTGCTCAGTTAAATTACTCAAATATGCAAGATCTCATGTATCTGAATTCTATACATTTATAGAATTAAAAGTTTAGCCAAAGGACAGTAGTACTGTACTCCTCATCCTTGACTCAGTGCATCCAAAGTTTAAGGCTTTTGAAATTCTTTTGTCAGTTCATCTTATCTTCTGGTGCACTATATCATTACATACAAAATTAAATGTCAGAGGATAAAAATTAACTTATTACTAGTGTAACTTTGGTTATGTTATCTTTAATCCCCTCAGATGGCACTTGCATCAACACTGTTACATTCCTACAATCATTTAGCCCAGAAAAAGCGCTGACTTAAAATTCTTTATATTTATTTTTGAGTTTGGAGTGTAGACTCAGTTACTTACTTTCCAGTCCTGTATTTTAAAATACCAATATAGTCATACTGTCTTTTCATAGTATATTACAGGGGTAGGCAACCTATGTCACATGTGCCAAAGGTGGCACGCGAGCTGATTTTCAGTGGCACTCACACTGCCTGGGTTCTGGCCACCAGTCCAAGGGGCTCTGCATTTTAATTTATTTTTAAATGAAGCTTCTTAAACATTTTTAAAACCTTTTTTACTTTACATACAACAATAGTTTAGTTATATATTATAGACTTATAGAAAGAAACCTTCTAAAAACATTAAAATCTTTTACTGGCACACGAATCCTTAAATTAGAGTGAATAAATGAAGACTCGGCACACCACTTCTGAAAGGTTGCTGACCCCTGGTATACTATCTAATTAATAGGGAAAATTATACAGGAAATGTAACAGTAGCAACTGATTAAGGTTAAGAGGTTAGCATGGTTTATTAGCTTGAGATATTATCTCAGTCTAGGTCTGTATTTTGGAGCTAATACTTGTTATGATTAATGTTTCTTCTTAACATATTAGATTGTTGAATACAGCATGAAAGAACAAAATGACATCTCCTGTTCACTAATTTCTCAGCAAATTGAATATATCTTAACTTTTCAACCTGCAGTACTTCTACTATTTTTTTTTAAATAATTATTTGTGCTTAAATTTTTCTTCCTTTACACTTCCTCTATCTCACTTCTATTTCCTTCATATCAGGTTTCCATGCCACCTGCTGTAACTCAACCTTTTATCACAAAGAGTTTGGATTTCAACTAGGAAGTAGCAGCATAAGAAAATACATTAACAGTTAGCATTTTGAAAAGTTTCTCAAAAGATAGAATTGTTTAATTATTAGAGCTTGCCAATGACTGAAGATAACTAAATAATCGTACTGTCACATGACATCCTGTCTTTTAGTACTTCCCGGTTGCAAGAGTCAGCATTGCAATATTCTTCCTTGGGTTCTTGCTAAGGACTTCAAACTCCCTATATCAATAACACCCTTTTCCAGGTTCATGTATTAAAACACATACAAGGCCTCCAAGTTCAAACAAAACATCCTCAGAGTCCAAACCCGACAATGTCCATCAGACTAGAAGTCAAACAGAGGATCTTCTGCCACTACCAAGGCTCCTTTTCCATGATCAGCTTCAACAATGGTCTCACTATGTCCATACTAAAATAGTTGGCCCCTCTTCTGGACACCCCTTCTGCAAGCTCTTTGTCCCTATTTTCTGGCTTCTGGAAACTTTCTTCCTTGCTCTTTCAGCCAAGCACTGCCTCCCAGGGTTTTCTCCCTTGAGGATCATTTACCCCAGCAGGTTCCCACGGCATCCTCTCTCAGGGACTTCCCTGCTGTTCCTGCTTCCTTCACCTTAATGACAGCCCAGCTATTCATAGGGAACACCTGTTCTCCCCTCAGCTGTATCTGATTAATGAACAGAACTGGCTGGCCCCAAGCCTCTGGTCCTTAAAAGGGCAGACCACTCTGTTACACTTATCTTACCAGCTGAAATACTCCTGAAGTATTCCCCTTATAGTACATGCAGGTAATTCTGTTAATACTGAGGTAACAGTATCTATTTATTTAAGGGTATATTTACACTACATACTACATTGCCGTAGCTGTGCTAGCATAACCCCATAGTGTAGACACAGCCTACACCAATAGAAAATGTTTTCCTGTCAATGTAGTGGTAGTCACATCAACATAAACATTCTTCTGTTGATGTAGCTGCCTATGTGATGGGGGTCGGGTCAACCTAGCTACACTGGTCAGGGGTGTGAATTTTTCACACCTCCATCCATTTAGCTGTGTTGACCTAACTTTTAAGTGCAGACCATGCCTCATGTTAAAGGCCAATTACTTTCAACAGAGGTAATTGGCCTTCAGCAAACTGCAACTACTTTTCACTATTCCTCTTATAGAAGCAGCAACCACAAAATGAAGAGCCAGACTCTAGTTACTAAAACAAAAACAAAAACAAAAACAATAACAAAAATGAAATTTAATTCTGTAGAGGCTAGCTGAGAAGCGAAAGTATATTAGCAAACTGGAAATTGCTGCATGAAAACAAATGATCCAAGGTCCAGATTTTATTCTCAGATACATAGAGGTTATCAGCACATACCTCAAAAAACAGTAGTATTGTGCTTCTGGAAAAAAAACAAAAACAAAAAAACATGCCACATCTAAGTATGCAGTAAGGAGTACAGAGACTCTTAACTTAAAATGAAACCTTAAATTTGTGCCAGACTTCCCTACAGACTCATAGCTGTATTACAACAAATTAGCGCACCTTCACAAGACTATTGACCAAATTCTATTAAATTAAGTCAATGGGAGTTACGGGCACTCAATACCTTACAAGATAAGATGTTATCCATTAATATTTGTTATACTTCCAAGCATAAATCATATACTAGGATAGAAATGCACCTTTCCAGTTACTTACTTAACAAACTTGTCCACATGAGACATGGAAGCTTCATAGTTTTTTCCACCAAACTCTTGACAATGTAAAGCCATAAAATGTGGCTTGTGTGTATGTACAATCTGAAATAAATGAACATAAGTTACATATATTAGCAAAGTTATATCCACAGGTTGAAATATGGCACATATGAAGTAAGACTAAATATGTAATGTTTAGTTAATAGGATTTCTTTCAGGTAATACCTGTTGGATACAAAGGCAAACAACTGGCAGAATCATCATCAAAATATTGGAAATGATCTTTGTAAATGTATATCTTTAATAGCTTCAGAATACAAGATACAGTAAAACCTCAGAGTTACGAACTGACTGATTAACCACACACCTCATTTGAAACAGGAAATATGCAATCAGACAGCAAAGACAAAAGAAAAGTGAATAGTGTATAGTACTGGATGAAACGTAAACTGCTGAAATAAAGGGAAAGTTAAAAAAAGATTTTGCAAGGTAAGGAATCTGTTTCTGTGCTTCTGTGTAACATTCTTTTAGGGGGGAGGGATAGCTCAGTGGTTTGAGCATTGGCCTGCTAAACCCAGGGTTGTGAGTTCAATCCTTGAGGGGGCCACTTAGGGATCTGGGGCAAAAATTGGTCCTGCTAGTGAAGGCAGGGGGCTGGACTCGATGACCTTTCAAGGTCCCTTCCAGTTCTAGGAGATTGGTATATCTCCAATTATTACTATTACTATTTAAATTAAGATGGTTAAAAGCAGTATTTTTCTTCTACATTGCAAAGTTTCAAAGTTGTATTAAATCAATGTTCAGCTGTAAACTTTTGAAAGAACCACCATAACGTTTTGTTCAGAGTTACAAACATTTCAGAGTTACAAACAACCTCCATTCCAGAGGTGTTCATAGCTCTGAGGTTCTACTGTACTGACTTTAAATATCAAAAAGTTAATATTTACTTTCCAAAAAATATGATTTTGTAGCAGTTGTCCCCAGACAATGCAGACTTACAAGCATATGCATCTTCTCATCCAGGGGCGGCTCTAGCAATTTGGCCGCCCCAAGCAGTCATGCGTGCGGGAGGTGCACCGGAGCCGGGGGACCAGCGGACCTCCCGCAGGCATGACTGCGGAGGATCCGCTGGTCCCGCGGCTCCAGTGGACCTCCCGCAGCTGCGGAGGGTTCGCTGGTCCAGCGGCTCCGGTGGAGTATCCGCAGGCATGTCTGCGGGAGGTCCACCCGAGCCGTGGGACCAGCGCACCCTCCGCAGTCATGCCTGTGGGAGGTCTGCTGTCCCGCAGCTCCGGTGGACCTCCCGCAGGCATGACTGCAGAAGGTCCACCGGACCCGCCTGCCGCCCTCCAGGGAAAATGCCACCCCACGCGTGCGCTTGGTGCGCTGGGGTCTGGAGCCGGCCCTGTTCTCATCCATTTAGCTGCAGCACAGCAGCTATTTTCAATATATGTCTGTCTAGTTAGGTGCTTATATGGCCCCAATCACTATAGAACATTAGCACCTTCTAACTGACCAATATAACTACTCACAGCCCTCAGTGAGTACCAGTTAGGTCTGCAGATTGTAAGCATTCATTTAAAATTAATAAAAGTGCATACAGCAGACATGGAAATCTGCATTTTTGCCGACACGTTTAAGATTGAACTTTGAACCTGAATGATCACACTTTTCTCTTGGAAGGTTCAAAAACCAGAAAACACATAATTTTTTTAAATCCTATCATTTAATTTTTAAAATGTCATGATTAAGCTGATCTCATTGCAATTTGGGGCCTGAGTTTTGATTTTTGAATGCATGGATTTGGCAAAACTGGGAGAAATGGGATGACTTTATCTAGATATCCATAGGAGTTTCTATTTGTCAACCAAGCTGAAGAAAAATATAGGAGCAAAGGAGTTGAAATAAAAAAATTCAAGAATGAACAAGTGCTCACAGTACTGAATTGCAAAGAGAAAATTAACAAAATATATGCTTATTGTTAGTTTGAGGTTTTTTATACTCCATTAGTTAAAAAAAATATCCAATGCTAGAAATGCAATAGGTTATTAGCCAATACTGAAAGACTAAAGGCTTTGGAAAACATATTAAACAAAGTATTTTTGCTGAGAAAGACTAATAACTGTGAATTCATCCAGATTCAGAACTTACTATCCTATAAAAAACTCTTGTGAAGATGGTGGTAAACCAACTTCAGCAATGTGTGACACACAGAAGCTCCTTCAAGCTTCAGACCTGATGATGACATGGCTAATCACAACAGTTGACTATCTCCCTCAGGGAAATAGTCAGAGGACAGATATGCCTCCTAACATGGCTCAGTCTTACACCATTTTCATCATAAGGTGTTTTTGACAACTGCAGAAGTTGGCAGAGGCTCAGCAAATAACCTTACTGTGGTTCTGCTCATTCTTTTCTGCTCCTCCTACCCAAGCGCTCCAAGATGTGGAGGGTTCAAAAAAGAACTAGATTAGCTCATGGAGGATAGGTCCATCAATGGCTATTAGCCAGGATGGGCAGGGATGGTGTCTCTAGCCTCTGTCAGAACCTGGGAATGGGTGACAGGGAATGGACCACTTGGTGATTACCTGTTCTGTTCATTCCCTCTGGGTACCTGGCATTGGCCACTGTCGGAGGACAGGATATTGGGCTAGATGGACCTTTGGTCTGACCCGGTATGGCCATTCTTCTGTTCTAATTCTCCAGA
Source organism: Mauremys reevesii (assembly GCF_016161935.1). Lineage (NCBI taxonomy): Eukaryota > Metazoa > Chordata > Testudines > Geoemydidae > Mauremys > Mauremys reevesii. The sequence continues at coordinate 27,609,706 of NC_052629.1, read as the reverse complement.
CCTAAGTACCACATATACTAATCTGGAATAAAGGAACTCAGTAGTATTCACAAGTTATCTAGAAGCATGGAGACTTCAAAAACATGTCTTTTTTATTTTCAGCACCCATTCTTTTCACTATATATTATGTATATTATTGGAATTTCCTGATAAATATAGATTAGCTATCAGAAATAACCAGTGGTTTAGCAACTTAGTGGTGATCTGTAATCTTGACAAAATTGCATTGCTCTAAATTGGGAACCAGAGGTTTGACCTCCTTGTCCAGCAGCGTGCAAAATGATTAGGATTTGTGAACTGTAAGATTGGGAATCGTGAACTGAATGGTTAAGGCCACACTATTAGCTGAGTCATTTTTGTCAGCTATACTGTGCAAGTAACATTGTGTTTAGCACAATTCACAGTACCAACAATGACATTGAACAGAAAACATATTTCTATCACATTTGTAAGATGATACTGCAGTTCCTGCAAAAGCAGGCAATAAAATCAATTGTTTTATAACTACCTAACTCCTAAAAGTTAAACCAACATTTTTAATTTAATATTTTAACCTGTTTTGACTAAAAATATTTTAGTAAAGTTAAAATATACAAAACTACAGGGTTCTAATATGGTACAGATCACCCTGCCCAGGGGCATAATTTGGAAGAAGGGAATTAAATAGAAATCTCTACAAAGATACCCTCACAGAGCTCCTCCCTCTATTGTTACATCAGAGAAGGTAGAATTTTGGCTTGCTGCTAAATTTGATAGCTTCCCAGTTCCCAGAGATCTGTGAGAGGCCAGAGGGCCATCCATGCAGTGGCTATGAACTTTCTTATCAGCTCTGGCCTCTGGCATGATGGAAGAGAGACTACAGTATCAGACCGTAATTTCTTTTTCAGGGCATCTATATGGCTAGAAAGAAGAGGAATTGTGTGTCCTCCTCAGCCCCACTCCTGTCCTACCCACTCCTTCCCTCAAGTTGCCAAATCTGCATCCCTGGACCATGAAGGCCCCTCTGCAGGGTATGGGGTAGAGAGGACACAGCAATGTGGCCACAGCTGACCCCTCTTTCCACCAAGCCTCCACGTATAGATTTGGATGCAGGTATGACAGAACAAGTTAGACAAACACCTCTCAGGGATGGTCTAGATAATACTTAGTCCTGCCTTGAGTGCAGGGGACTGGACTAGATGACCTATCAAGGTTCCTTCCAGCCCTATATTTCTAAGATCTGGGCCAGCACATTTATTTGGCATGTCTGAGAACAAAATTTCAGAGCCCACCTTTCACTTAACCACAATTTCTTCTCCTGTCTACTGCCTTGTCCATTAATCATTTTGTGCATTATTCTACCTACTAAAAAGTCCAAAAACAAATGGTAAATTAGAGGAGCATGTTCTCTACTCACAAAACTTGACTGTTCAGCTGCCTGAAGTTTAAATTCTGGGAGCTGTAATGGCCCCCAAATTCTCTGCCCACTTTCTGTCCTTCTGTAATACCCACCCCTGCCTACCCAGCCTGCCAGTCCCAAGGGAGAAAATGTGCAAACTCCACACTTAGAGCAGAACTACAGATTTTTGGGTGTTCATTTGTTAACCACATATGCTTTCACACAGGTGGGGAATACAGGGGCCAAAGACAGTAATAGTTAAATTCCAGTAACAGAATACCAACTGCTTTAGATTAGTGCCTCAGATTTCAATTATCTATCACTCCGTTCCTGCACCTAAAAACTTATAGGTTGAATTGATCTTTTGAGCAGCAAATATACTATTCTCGGTCAGTTACTAAATAAGAGGTCCCCCTGAAGGGGGACATGGAGGAACGTTTTGGGGGGCGCAACTGGGGCCCACGGGAGGGTAGAGAGGGGCTCCACCCAGCTGTGCTCCTGGACTCGGCTCCGGCTGCTGGCCCACACCCAGGAATCAGGGGGTCCGGCTGCTGACCCCATGCCCAGGGCACCGGCTGGCAGTTGAGGCTTCACCACCACCCCCGGCCCCCTTACCCCGCCTGCATCCCCCCATACCGGAGACATGGTCCTGCCCCTAACTGCAGTTCCATGGGGAGGGGAGGTGTGGACAGGGGTAAGGGAGAGCATGAGGTAAAATGTTCGGGGACCACTATTCTAAGGGAATGGAAACCTGATTCTTTAAAGGAGAATAGTATCTCACTAGTATAACTATGCTTTCCTTCCAAGTTATTTCATTAATTCACATAGCAATGAAATGGAGAAAAGATGGTTAAACAACGGCCTTGGTTTTAAAGCACTATACTATAACTTATGACTAAAATGTAAACATCACCAGTCTGTCTTTCTCATCAGCATAGTCACCTTGAAAGTGATCTGGTTGAATCTGCAATGATCCTGAGAAGAATTTCTTGTAACCAGTCAAGCACCCCCATACTAAGCTGTATGTAGGACATTGCACTGATGTAGCATGTTTTTCTTTAAATGGTTTCTATACTTTAATTACATGTTAAAAACACTTTTGTACAGGACAGTAGTATACATAAGTGAAAAACGAGTAGTTATGGAGTGGAATTCAAGTATGTGATAGAAAGAAATATACTGCTACAATCTATAGATAAAGGGCAGCATTTTCCAATGTGCCAAGTCCCATTGCAAGTCAATAGGACTTAGGCACCTAAATGATTTTTAAGATCCCTCAAAAAATGGGTATTTTTAAAAAAGTTATATGGCCTGATTCTGTTTTTACACCAGTTTAATCTCACTGACTTCAGCAAAGTTGCTCCTAATTTACTCCATTGCAAGTGGTAAGCGATAAATCATATTGAAAGATAAAGAGAGGTAAAATTAAAAGGAAGATTTTGGTCTTGACTTATAAACTGATTTTGCGTATGGGAGGCACTCAGTCTGGAAGAGGCTGTTCCTACTTGTTTCCTATGTAGAAGAGGTGCCCCACTCCTTCCAGATTTCAGGGAGCAAAGGGCATAAAGGGATCACGGAAACATAATTTCTGAAAACGAACTACAATAATTTTACAGCAAACATATGTCTAAACTTACATGATTTACTTAGGCAAAACTGTTAGAAGGGTAGCGTGCATGCACCTCATCGCATGTTTTTAAAATCACTATGTTTAGAAATAAAATTACATAGCACATGACAAACAAAAAATGCTAAGCTTCTGACTATAAATGTCCTCTGCCTACATTACAATTATGTGTGTTCTTCCCTGCACCTCTTTTGCTGGCAATCACACTACAAACTGCAATTAAGTTAGCATTTAGCACTAAGTTAAATTTAGTCTTAAAAAAGATATACGAGTCTTAACTTAGCTAATATCATGAATTTGATGTAAAATTAAGTTCTTGGACATGGCTTTGAGCTTTTAAGGATTCGCACCCTCCAATCTGATGCCTCTGTCGGTGGTTTATTCTACAAAATCCACTGTCAGGGTTTGATCTTTCTCAAATTTAGTGATAACTCTCACATTTGGATAAGCAGAGTATTGACAATTAAAATCCCAGCACAGAAACAGTTTATAGAAAAATTCCAGAGTAGGGTTGACATTTCTATTTACACAAATCTTAACACCCTTGCCCTGCCCCGCCCCCACTCACTCCACCCTCACTCACTTTCACTGGGCTAGGGCAGGGGGTTGGAGTGCCGGAGGGTGTGCGGGCTCCGGGCTGGGTAGGGTTTGGGGTGCAGGCTCTGGGAAGGAGCTTGGATGCAGGAGGGGGCTCAATGCTGGGGTAGGGGGTGGGGTGCGGGAGGGAGGGAGTTCCGACCTGGGACAGGGGGTTGGGTGCAGATGGGAATATGGGGTTTGGGATGGAGTTAAGGTGAGGGAGGGGGTTCTGACCTGAGGCAGGCAGTTTGGGGCATGGGCTCCAGCCGGGTGGCGCTTAACTCAGGCGGCTCCCAGTCGGCAGTGGAGTGGGACTAAGACAGGCTTCCTACCTGCTCTGGCTCTGTGCTGCTCCCAGAAGCAGACAGTATGTCTGGCCCCTGGTGGAGGCATGGGCAGCAGGTACTGCCCCTGCAGCTCCCATTGGCTGCAGTTCCCGGCCAATGGGAGCTGTGCAGCCAGAGCTGGGGGTGAGGGCAGCACACAGAGCTTCCCTGATGGCCCCTGTGCCTGGGGCCAGACATGCTGGCCATTTCCGGGAAGCCAGGGCAGGTAGGGAGCCTGGCTTCGCCCCGCTGCACCACCAACCAGACTTTTAATGGCCAGGTCAGTGGTGCTGACTAGAGCCTCCATGGTCCCTTTTCAACTGGGTGTTCCGGTCAAAAACCAGATGCCTGGCAACCCTAGTCCAGAGCAAAAATAATTCTGTTATTCTTAACTGTCATAGTTAGCCTAAATAAAAAGTAGTCAAATTTAATATTGCTGTGCTTCACTATTTTGTATATTAGGTATGCTGTTTAATACACTACATTTTTAAAAATTGCACGGAAAATGTAATGCTTCATTAATATTTGAATTAGATAAAGCAGTAAAGTTCCTGCACCAAGTCAAATATGCAGCACCTGGAAATTTACTTGTTTTAGATAAACACTCCCAAATAATATGGCTTATATTTTTTGTCTTGATGGCCTTTGTTCAAACTGAACATATCCAGTGCTACTAAAACATTGTCTATTGAACAATAAAAGGGTTTTCTGATGGAGAGCACTCTGGACCTGGTGTTTTGGGTACATGTTAAAATCTGTCTACACAACCTGCAAATCTGTCTACACAAATCTAAGAAAACCACAGAGTTAAAGTTTTTTAGAAAAACAGTTAAAATATAAAGTTATTTTACATGTTCTTGTGCACACAGACTGATTGCATAGCATATTTAGAATTCTGAATACACATTATTTATTATTTCTATTTCAGTAGCATCCAAAGATCCCAGTAGGTGCTGAGACCATTTTGTTAGGTGTTGTATAAACACAGAGCAAGAGAATGACTTGGCTTCATAGAGCGGACTATCTTACTAAAAGTCAGAGTGAATAAATGAATAGTCCTCTCTGCATCCTGGGCACCAGGGAGCTGGTGGCTCTCCACCTGGGACTCCATGCTCCCTGCTGCTCTAATGCTGCTGATTCACAGTGAGACTTGGCAGTTTTCATAGCCCACTCTCTTAGAAGAAAGAGAGGCTCTTGTCCCACACAGGTAGTTAGGGGGAGTAGAAATGTCCAGGGGATGGATAAGCTTACTATTAAAATGTCTAATTTCAACAGATCACAATGAAGGATCACATAATATGCAGGTTTTCTTTTTTTCACACTTACTCCTGTTGCTGAAATCCTACAAACCTGATTTCACAAGGGACTGAAAATAAACAGTTGCAGTTACACTTCCAAATATGTAAATAAACCTTGACTAGCTTTATTTTATTGTAAGTCTTAAAATCTGGTTTTTTTACTTTACCAGAGTACTAAGGAAAAATACATATCTATGAAGAGAAACACTTGATCTGAGGACAGAAAACAAAAGCCTTTATTTCTGATTGTGACAACTAAGTTTCCTTGCTATAAATCTGGATCAGAGGTGATGCCCTAAATTTAAACTGAATTTAAAATACACTAGCTTGTCCATAGACAAAAGAGAAATTGAAATCCCAACCAACTTTCAGTATACTGCTTTCCACTATACCAATATAACTCAATAGCATGAATGGAATTCCTATACAAAATGTAGGGCAGTGAATCAGCTCTACAGCTGAACAAGTCTGTCATTCTGGGAAAGGTTGCTGCCAGGGTTCCCTCCCCACTCTGAACTGTGGGGTACAGATGTGGGGACCCACATGAAGGACCCCCTAAGCTTATTTCTATCAGCTTAGGTTAAAAACTTCCCCAAGGCACAAATCCTTTCCTTGTCCTTGGACAATATTGCTGCCACCACCAAGTGATTTAAACAAACATTCAGGGAGGGGCCACTTGGAGCCCTATCCCCCCAAATATATCCCCCAAGCCCTTTCACCCCCTTTCCTGGGGAGGTTTGAGGATAATATACCAACCAATAGGTTAACAAAGTGAGCACAGATCAAACCCCTGGATTTTTAGGACACTAAATATCAATCAACAAAGAGTCCTGTGGCACCTTATAGACTAACAGACGTATTGGAGCATAAGCTTTTGTTCATGCGTCTGACGAAGTGGGTATTCACCCATGAAAGCTTAAGCTCCAATACGTCTGTTAGTCTATATGGTGCCACAGGACTCTGTTGCTTTTTACAGATCCAGACTAACATGGCTACCCCTCTGATGCTAAAAACCAATCAGGTTCTTAAAAGAACAACTTTATTATAAAGAAAAAAGTAAAAGAAGCACCTCTGTAAAATCAGGATGGAAGGTAATTTTACAGGGTAATAAAAAGATTTAAAAACACAGAGGATTCCCCTCTAGACTCAACTTCAAAGTTACAAAAACAGGAATAAACCTCCCTCTTAGTATAGGTAAAATTCACGAGCTAAAATAAAAGATAATCTAACGCATTTCCTTGCTATTACTTACAATTTCTGTAATCTTAGATGTATCATTTCAATAGGAGCTGGGTTACCTCCTTGGTCTCTCTCTCTCTCTCTCTCTCTCTCTCTCTAACCAGAGAAAACAAAAGAAAGAGAGCCCAAACAAAACCTCACCCCTCCCCCAATTTGAAAGTATCTTCTTTCCTTATTGGTCCTTTTGATCAGGTGCCAACCAGGTTATTTGAGCTTAACCCCTTACAGGTAAAGGAGGGATTTTATGCTACCCTTATCTGTATGTTTATGACAGTGGCATTAACATCTCTTCTAAAAGAATTCATTACAGAAAAGTGCTAGTCAGAGGCTAATAAAAAAAATGAGGAGTCCTTGTGGCACCTTAGAGACCAACACATTTATTTGGGCATAAGTTTTGGTTCTAGCCCACGAAAGCTTATGCCCAAATAAATTTGTTAGTCTCTAAGGTGCCACAAGGACTCCTCATTGCTTTTGCTGAAGCAGACTAACACAGCTATCACCCTGAAGCCAGATACTAATGAGTTAATCAATAAGCAGATTTTTATCAGCAACAGACAGTATGTCACTTCCAAGTGATATCATTAATGACAGTATTTTAATCTGCCCTCAAGCCATGAGCAGCAGGTCAAGATCCATTCATCGTTCATCTAAGTGCTGAAGGCAGTCAACCCATTAAAGGAACAGCCAATATCAATCAAACCACCTGTAAGAGCCAAGCAGAGCAGATATTAGCAGAGCCGGTGGGCTCAGCAATGCTTAAGGCACAAAACTAAGTAGTGCTAGGAGTTTTAAAATACAACAGTCTACACACACTAGTACTGCATGTTATTAATAGGCCACCAGAGGAACATAAAATAAAATAAAATTAGTTCCAATCTAAGTTAGAATTAACTCAGCAAAGGAGGGTAACACAGAAAGGGAATAACAAATGTTCTCTCCCATACATGATGTTTTATTCAGAGCTCACTACACTTCATTCAGACTACAAATTGTGAGTTAGCTGTGTAACAATCCTGCATTAAAAGATCGTGTTAATGAATGCTATAGATCAGTCAGTTCTCTCTCAACCGTAATGAGATTTTGAAGTAGAGATGGGCCTAAAGAAAACCTCAGGCAAAAAGACATGTGAACTTTGTAAGGGGCAGGTTCAGAATCTGAACCCAGATCCAACTTTTTATAGAAGCACAGAAATGTACGGCTGGAAGGGACCTCATGAACCTAGACAATCCCTGACAGGTGTTTGTCCAACCAGTTCTTAAAAACCTCCAGTGACGAGGATTCCACAGCCTCCCTTGGAAGTCTATTCCAGAGCTTAGCTACCATCAGATTAAGCCCATTACTACTTCTACCTTATGAGCAATTGATCGCAGTCCTCTTTTATAACAGCCTTAAACCATATTTGAAGACATCACATTCCCCTTTCACTCTTCTTTTCTCAAGACTAAACACACCCAGTTTTTTTTTCCCAACATTTCCTCACAGGTCAGGGTTTCTTATTCTTCCATCATTTTTGTGGCTGTCCTTTGGACTCTCTCCTATTTGTCCACATCTCTCTTAAAGTGGTCCAGAACTGGTCACAGCATTCCAGCTGAAGCCTCACCAATGCAAGTACACCAGGTTGCCAGGTGTCTGGTTTTGGACTGGATCACCCGATCGAAAAGGGACCCAGGCGGCTCCGGTCATCACTGCTGACTGAGATACTGATCTTATCCCTTTAGATAGCTGTATGAAATTACCATAATTAGAAAACAAGTGCAACTACTTTATCTTGTAAAGCAAACACATCTAAGTCTTACCAATGAAAAGAAAAATATTTAGCAACTGATTATTGCTAATTTAATAGTAAACAGAGTAAAAAATGCCATTTTAAAAATTTTAATTGATATAAATGTTTTCTTCATTATAGTCTCCCTTTAATTATCTAGCTAATAAGCACTAATAAGCTAGTAAAATACAAGTTAAGATACGCTGTTTTAAATGTGTTCCAGACACCTGCATCATCTTTAACATGTAACCCCTCACATGCAGGAAGAATGAGTAAAAGAGCAATCTCTGGACTCGATCACCACGTTAGTGAAATGTTGTTCACTCTATAATGTACTGAGTACTAGCATTTGCTGTCTGACATTTACCACACTTTGGCATGGGAAACATTCTTCCAGTTCATAATCTGATCTTCGAGGGATTAAAATGATAGCAAATATGAAGCTTAATACTTAAAATATTTTACATCTTTTAATGAGTGAACAGTATAGTATGATTGTATAGTATAGAAGAGAGTTGGCAAAAAAAAGTATTATTTACTAAAATTTCTTCCAAGGTATAAATCTCAGCTGGGAGCACATTGACTCTGCTTCATTACCTTTTATTAGTTTTCCAGTAAAATAAATGAACAATTTCTTCATTATAATGAATAATGAACATTTCAGGGTTTAAAATTCAAAGAAGTTAAGGCTAAAGGCCATTTAACAATATATATGGCCCAATAATCCCTGTACCTGTACTGGTAATAGCTTATTATCTTAGCAAAAGACATCTCAAAGACCTATTATGAACTCAGACTGGTACACACCAGGAGTATCTTCACTGAAGTCAATGGAAATTTAATGGTGTAAAGCTGGTGTAAATGAGATCAGAATCAGGACCCCAGTTTCTGAAATAGGCGTAGTTGAGCATAATGTTCCATCACAAAAATCTTTTTATAAATGATTAGCGCTGATCCAAATTCTCTGCATAAAAAGTTGTAAAATTTTCTGTACGAGTATGTCACTTTTCACAAATTTTGATTGGAAAATTTCAGCATTGTCAAAATATTTCATTTTGATGTGTGTTTTGTTTCAGTTTTTGGAAACCAAATAGTTTTAGTTTTCCCCTTCAGTTTTGGTATTTGACCCCCACACTACTTTTTCTCAAACAAAACTAAAACTAAAACAACCTCCTGCCAGCTCTTCCCCCAGCTGGAAAATGGAAGGTTAAGGGAGGAAAAAGTGTGAGAAAGTGGGGAAAATCCATTTTTCATACCTTTTTCCTGTTTTCCTAACTTCTTCCAGCTAGAAAACAGCCAGAAAGTAGGTCTTCCCTCCACTTTATTTATTTATTTATTTTTGTAAACAAGCTTTCGCCTTTACCCTTTCATAGAACTTGTGTTCTCAGTTAAGGCAACAAGTCTGTCACAGATTCCGTGATTTTTTTGTGACCTCTGCAACCTCAGGGCCTCAGCTGTAAGCCCCCACAATGGGTGTCGGGGCTCAGGCTATCAGCTCCCTCTTCCCTCCCTCCCCCGGGTGTTTGGTAGGACTTGGGCTGTCAGTCCCTCTCTCGGATGGCGGGGAGATCAGGCTGTGAGCCCTAGGCAGTAGGGCTTGGGCTGCCAGCCTGGGCATCATGGAGCTCAGGCTTCCATCAATTCTTGTTCATTACCCATGACCTGTCCATGACATTTACTACATATAAACATGACAAAAATCTCAGCCTTATTCCCTGTCCATTAGTCTAGTAGCTGGTTACCCTCCATGCAGGACCCCGTGTACTCTGCTGCACAAATGGGACCAAATTTCACAGCAAGCAGAATGGTGTCCCTAGTCTCTGTTTGCCAGAAGCAGGAAATGGGCGACAAGGGATGGATCACTTGATGATTTCCTGCTCTGTTCAATCCCTCTGAAGCACCTGGCATTGGCCACTGTTGGTAGACAGGATATCGGGCTAGATGGACCTTTGGTCTGACCCAGTATGGCCATTCTTATGTTCTAAACAATCTTAAATTCTACCTCAGTAACTCTTGGCATTGTGAAATACTCTTAATTCACGTCCCTCCACCCTTCTCACAAACATCCTGCTATGGCACATGGTTGAAAGTAGTCACTGACAAAATTCATCATCTAAAAAATTTTTGTTATGATGAGTGTACTTCAACCTACACATATATTGTGGTGGTATGCATATCATGTTAAAGACAGAAGTGTCACTTATATGTTCTTTTTTACCATAGTAGCTGAGCACGTCACTGTTATTAGTGTATTAACTCTCACAACATCTCAGACAGGAAAATCTTTTATCCCCATTTTACCGATGAGAAATTAAGGCACAGAGAGGCTAAGTGATTTGCACAAGATCACACAGGGAGTCTGTGGCAGGGCAGGGACTTGAACCTGAGTCTCCCAATAACTGTCTAGTGCCATAAGCAAGTTATTTGGGAAATCCCCAAAATCTTTTCTGACATTATGTATTATCTCACTGTATACAACACACAGATTCAAATATGTATTATACAACACACAAATATGGGGCTTTAATTGTATTACGATCTGTAACATACACAATACGGTTGCCCCTCAAAACTGAGACTTTTTCAATTAGTAAGAAAAAATAGTAATTAGTTTTACTGCAGCCTTTACCATTTTAAAATGTGTACAATTTATTTTATATAATATTACCTATTTTTTCACAGATAGTCTTAAAGCATTTAAACCATTACAATTTCAATTGGCCCCTAGAAGTTTTTTTTATATGCATTTCCACACTTGATTTTTTGACAAAAAGCAGTAGTCTAAAAGAGGGTGTGTCACCTCTTTGACAAGGCTATTTTCCTAGTCTTCCTAAGCAAGGTGTAGGACTGCAAATATAATAAGGAATTCTGGCAATCATTCTGTTGTTCAATATACTGTAATGGCTTATTTCTGGGGAACAGACTGTGTAATTCATTGCCTGATATACCGTCCATCTTCACAAGTTAGGCAATGTTAAAAACTAAAATGTATTGTGATTGTTTTCAAAATTTAAAAGTAATCTATGTACAGTAACTCCTCACTTAACGTCCTCCCACTTAACGTTGTTTCGAAGTTACATTGCTGCTCCATTAGGGAACATACTCGTTTAAAGTTGTGCAATGCTCCCTTATAACGTTGTTTGACTTTACAAGGGAGCATTGCACAAGTTCCTCTTCTCCGCCTCCTCCCCCTCCCTTCCTACCTCCCTCCCAGTGCTTCCCCCGCCACCAAACAGCTGTTTGGTGGCGCTTAGGACTTTCTGGGAGGGAGGGAGCAAGCAAGCAAGCGGGGAAGCTGCCTGCCCCTGGCAGGCAGGGCCACCCGGAATGCAGGGGCTTTAGGGACTGCAGGGCCCTGGGGCCCTGGCCTGCAGCTCTAAAGCCCCTTTCAGAATGAGTCCCTGCGACCATGAGCCGGAGGACTCAGGAGGAGCAGGGGCAGCCGCACAGCCAGTGGCTGGAGAGAAGTGGCCAATTCTCTCCAGCCGGCTTTGAAGGGGAAAGCGCCGCTTCTTTCCAGCCGCTGGCTGTGCAGCTGCCCCTGCTCCTCCTGATTCTGAAAGATGCTTTAGAGCTGGAGGCCAGGGCCCCGGGGCCCCTTTAGCCCAGGGCCCTGCAGCCCCTAAGTTCTGGGTGGCCCTGCCTGCGGCCGGGGGGGGAGCTCCCAGAATCACGGCCCTGGGGGTGGTGCCACGCTGCGCAGAGCCACCTGCACATCCCCTGCACCAAACAGGAGCTGCCCCAGGTAAGTGCTCTGCACCTCATGCCTGCCCCAGCCCTGAACCTCCTCCCACACCCCCAGCCCTGATCACCCTCCCACACCCTAACTGCCTCCCGGACCCCGCACCCCACCCTGAGCCCCCTCCTACACCCTAACTCCCCTCCAGACCCTGCACCCCCAGCCCTGAGCCCCAGGGGTAAGCTGGGGCACCTCCCCACCACCATACAGTACAATATTGTACAGTATATAGGATCTTTTATCTGCCCCAAAAACATTTCCTTGGAACCTAACCCCCCACATTTACATTAAATCTTATGGGAAAATTGGATTCGTTTAACATCGTTTCACTTGAAGTTGCATTTTTCAGGAACATAACTACAACATTAAGTGAGGCATTACTGTACCATACACTAACATATAGTCAGAACAAGCAATAAGAAAAAAAGGAGTTACTTATATTTGGCCCAATCCCCAAAATATGAAAGTCTTGCACAATCTTGTAATATCAAATCCCATTTGCTTTGCCTAACAAGCAAGCTCTCTGACATCTCATGTGGGTAAAGTGAACATGATTTGGTCCTAAGATTACTAGTCTCAGTTTCAGGGAACTGGGTATATTAACAATATGGGTATAAATACCATTTCAAGCAATGATTCAGCAAATTCGGGGTGATTTAAATGCAACTCGCTGTGAGTAGTCACAAATTTAAAAGGGGAAATGGCGACATGGTTTTGAGAAGCATGTTTCTCTGACACCTCTCCCCTTCACTGGACTCAAACACATATTTTAAAAAATTCAAGGCTCTTTATTTAGAAATTATAATGATATGTCGTTTAAATTATTGTCTGTTAGAAATGGCATGCCAAGTCACAGCTTGTTGCTGTATCATAACAGCACCAAAGAGACTATGTGGGCAACACATTTTCTTACTACTATATACACAGGATACCACAAGTTTCCATGATGTCACTAACAGGGCTGGCTGCAGGCCCATGTATGATAAAAGAGCAGTTTTTTTTCCTATTCAGCCAGCTAGGCTGCCCTCAAGTCTTTTCCACTTGAACTGAAGTCACTGAACCAAATAAATCTTTAGTGAAGATATACCTTAGAGAAAATCCAAGAACACCTAGGTTCCGGTACATTTATACAGTATGTTTTCGTCTTCACTTGGGGAATTTGGAGATCAATTCAAAAGGTCTATCTGAAAAAAGCCCAGTTTTAAACATTTAAGGCTTGTTCATCTCTGTAATTAAACCCTCCCGTTAAAGTCTTCCTTTGAAAGTAAACAAATAGGATTAGATCTACTGTAATTATTAAAGAAGGAACTTTCTGAGATGCTGTTTTTGTCTTTCCCCCCAAAATTAAGTGCACATGTTGTGCTGCACAGAAGAGAAACTAATTGCACATGTGACAATGTTAACTTGACCTCTAGCTTTTAGGCAAGCACTTTTATTTTGCTTTGTAATACAAATAAAAGTTCTAATTAGTTTCAAACATATTAAGCAATATGGTCACCTGCTAGATGGATCAGAAAACATTCTACCTCTAAAGATTTTATTTCTTTTATGCTGACAAGTTCTGCCATACCCTTGATTACCAAGAAATTTTCTAAAATTACTACACATTTCCAAGAGGTCATTTTGTCAGTACTGATCCAGTGCAGATGGAGAAAGTCCACGTCTGATTAACAAAAAGCATTTCTTCCAGACACGTGGGGGCTACCCATATAACAGAGTTGCTCAGTTGCGCTTCTGGAGCTTACCACATTCCTCCTATTTTTCTCTTGCTCATACCTTTTAAGTCTGCAAAATTGGAATGCTGGACATTTTGTACATGTGATGAAATATCCCAATTTGCATATCAATAAATACTCATTTCCCCATTTACATACTTCTGAGGTTATCAAATTGTTCAAGTTTCTTGCTCCTCTTCCACATCAAATCTATTATTTCTCCCCTTCCTTCTGACTTGGCTCTCCCTTAAGTTTGCCACACACATCTATCTTCCTCCCTGCTCCCAGTTCCCTACATAAGGTGACAGATAGCAAGTGTGAAAAATAGTGACACTTTTTTTTTTTTGGAGGCGGGGAAGAGAAAGGAGAATAGTTGCATATATAAGACAAAGCCCCTAATATTGGTATATCTGGTCACCCTGTGCCTACCTCACCTCTTTACATTTTCCCCTCCCCCACCATTTCTCCCCTCTGCTCATGTTCCACTATCTCTAGCTCCCCACTTTCCTTCTCTGGAGTTTGCCCCAACTCTTCGGTTCTCCCACTGGAATTTCACCGCCTCTCTGGTTTAGCTCCCACTTACATTCCCCTCCTCCATTACGTCTGGTTCTGCAGATTCCCTTCCTTTGAGTTTCCTCATCCATGCACTGTCAAGCTTAAAACCTGCCTAGAGCATAATCCCCAACAGGTCCTCCGCCAGAGACATGGCTAAAGCAATGTTCTACAGCAGTGTTTTTCAAACTGTTCACCTTATTAGGATCTCACTGAATTATGCCTCATTATCAGAACATCTCTATTTTATTTACTTTTCCACCTTGACTGCATGTTCCATTCTATGAAACGTGTGGTATAACATATACCAGCTTGCAAGAAAATTTTCAAAAGTATCTTTATCTCTATAGATTCTGTTCAGCTGTGTGAACTGCATTCTCTTTAAACACTAAAAACTAGAGTTAATCTTGTGATCCTTGAGACCGCCTGCGACTGTATGTCATTACATGTCTACATCACTACTTTCTAATGAATGAACAATTATGCAATACACTTTAGCAGAACGTCATGTTAAACATCCCAGACAGAAGTAAAAAATATTGCACAGTTGTAAGTAACAAAACCTGGACAATCACCAGTGCCGCTGCCTATGGTACTACCGAGGCTAAATGGGTTGCTGTGCTGCATCAAATGACTGCAGTCTCTCACAATGCACTGACTTCGCTTCACACACAGCTCAGTTAGGTGGTACAGTCTTACTGAATGATTGACTGCCATGAAAATATTGTGTCATGCGCAATAGTTTCAGAACACCCTTTCAGAATACACTCGGTGACATCATAATTATCCCACTCGTATGACCTAGTTCAACACTTCACAGTTAGAAGACACTGCAGAATAAGTTGTTATACAAGACAGTATAAAATATAGAAACTAGATTAACACAAGTCCTAGACTGAGCTGTAGTATCAGCTGAGATGCCAAGATGGCCCATCATGTATAACAGGTGGTCTCTAACCTGGCCAGGGTATCAACTACATATTTATGGAAAATGTATTTTGTAGACAAACTCCCAATCCATCTGTGACCAGGCAAACCACCACCATTCACAACTGCACAACACTCCTGTGGCAGCTACAGGAATTGCTTACATGGGAAAGTAATAGGCAAGCAGGGACGACTCTATGCCCCAAGCATGGCTGCCCCAAGCATGGCAGTCAGGCGGCCTTCAGCGGCCTTTCTGCAGGAGGTCTGCCACAGTCATGCGGCTTTGGCGGCAGTTCTGTGGGAGGTCCGCCAGTCCCGTGCCTTCAGCGTACCCACTGCCGAATTACCGCCAAAAACACGGGACCGGCGAACCTCCCGCAGAAACCCCGCCCTCACAGTGACCGGCAGGCCACCCCCACGGCTTGCCACCCCAGGCATGCGCTTGCTGCGCTGGTGCCTGGAGCCGCCCCTGTAGGCAAGTATGCAAGTGCATCTGTCTTTAATGCAACATGTGGTGTTCTTTTTTTAAAAAGTTCTCTCTCCTTTCACTTCCTCTTCCATCTGTTGTGGCCCTTTCTGTCTCTCCTACCACTACCCTGCTCATATATTTCTGGCTCATGCGCCTCTTCTCTGCTTGCAAATGCTTCCCTGTAGCTTGGTTCTCTTCTCCCCCATATATGATGTCCAATCGTCTGGTCTTCTTTTCCGTTGGATATATTAACCCAGTTACCTCATTCCCTTCTTCTCCATACATTTCTCTACCCTGATGGCCCCTGTTCCCTCTTTTCAGTGCAGAAACAGTCCCTTATATAAGCAGCTATGCTTACTTCTCATAATTTCCAGATGCTTTTAGAGGCCTTCAGGCTCTTCTTTGCAATAAAGAGACTGAGCACTCATAGAAGCAGCTGAAAACAAAAAGAAGTGAGAAGGCAACTCTCTACAGACTTCCAACAAGAGTTCTGCTAAATCAGATTTTGTGAACTACTAATCTATGCCAATTTGCTTCTTGTGATATCACTATGATGCAGGGGCAGCAGGTTTGTATAATTTTTGGTGGTGCCCAGAATGGGTGCAAGTCCCGCCCACCCCCACACCTGCCTAAGGCTCTGGGAGGGAGTATAGGTGCGGGCTCTGGGCTGGGGTGGTATAGGAGAGGGTGCAAGCTCTGGGAGGGAGTTTGGATGCAGGAGGAGGTTTGGGGTGCAGAGTGTTGGAGTGCAGGAAGGGGTGAGGACTCAGAGAGTTTGGGTGCAGGCTCTGGGCTGGGGCAGTAGGTTGGGGTGCAGGAGGGGATGCGGGGGACAGGCTCTGGGAGGAGTTGGGATGCAGGCTCTGGGTTGGAGTGCAAGAGAGGGTGAGGGGTATGGTGCCTACCTCGGGAGACTCCCAAAAGGGACCCGCACACCCCTCAAGCAGCGGCTCCTAGGCGGGGCGGCCAGCAGATCTCTGTGCGCCGCTGCCCCCACAGTTCCCATTGACTGCAGTTCCCGGCCAATGGGAGCTGCGGAGTTGGTGCTCGGGGCAGAGGCAGTGCGCAGAAACACACACACACACACACACACACACCCCAGGGCCACAGGGACATGCCAGCCAAGGGCCATTGGGCCCTTTTAAATCACCTGGGGGCGGCAGACAGGGCTGGGAGATGCTCTGGGGGAGCTGGGACAGACTCGGCCCTGAACATTGGTGGAGGCGGCCACCGGGCCCTGAATATTCCTGGAGCACGGGCACCACGGGCCCATATAACTCACTACCCCTGCTATGATGCACTGCTTTAGGAAAGTTAGTATTTCACGATGTAAGCCCTGCTTTTTAAAAGCCATGCAGCATTGCTATTTAATTGAACTGATTGTGTTACTCACTTTTTCATCTCATCCATAATTTTTTTCTATAAAACTTTTGAAGGAGATATTGAATGCAATACTCCAGTAAAAGTAACATTAAATACTGAAAATCCCCATACCTAATAAGCAAGCAATTGTGACAGTACCTATCAGAACCTCTAATGCACAAGTACTGCAATTGTGAGAACCAGAGGTTTAACTTACGAAGAGTTGTCTAGACTCAGAGGTGGATCCACGGATTCACCTAGATTCTCAATGGTTCTGCCACAAATTGTTTATGGAGGAAAATGATTCAATATTTTTAATTAATTTTAATAAAAGTTATAAACATGCAAGAATACAGTACAAAAACTGATCACTAAAGCTAAATAATATCAGTTAAATGAGTTAGCTGCAAAATTGGTGTAAAATCATCAGTTCAGTCAAATTAACATACTAAGTAATCATTTTTTTAATTCTACAAGAGGAAGTTAAAGAAGGCAGCTTGCAGTTTAGCTTTAAAATGGGATTAGATGAAAGTATAGCGTGTAACATCTTGTGTGCAGCTGCAGGGTCCACACGGACACTTAGTATGGGGTGATTTATACACAAAATAAGTGTTCAGGTAGACAAGCCCTTAGGGTTAGTTTTAGGGAATATTCTTCCGCACCTCCCTCTTATGGCATAACCAGGATCTCATATACACCTATTTCTCTCATAGTAACATTCACAGGGTAATTGCTTGCTCTACTTCACAAGCTACAGTCACAGTCACAAACTACACCTAAGATTTCTCTATGAACTAGGAATCTGTGCATTTTCATACACACAAATTTGTCTTTGTGCCAAGCAGTTAATATTTACAAGCAGATGAGTTGTAATTCACAAATGAGGTGGACTGAAAGGAAAATGCATGGAACACTCTGGGAACTGGAATCAGAAGGATTCACATAGCTCTGTCTGGAAATGCTATTTTAGTATTAAAGGCAAACTACTATCAGCTATTGGAAAATACTAAGATACCAATCTTCACTGTATCAAGATACCAACTGTGACCTCAAAAAACCTAACCACAACTAGAAACAGAAAAATACAGCATAAGAAACACGTAGGAAAATTTCTTATATAGTCATATTATTAAAGTATTAACAGCATTTTCAAAATACAAGAAAGCATATGTTCTTTCACTAGATCGCAGGAGCAAATCTTTCAGTTAACTAAATGCTTCAGACTTTACATAAGATATCAGTGAAAACAGCAAATCAAATACTTTATAATGCCACGAAAGGACCACAGTCTTAAATTATTTCACTGAGTCATCAAAATATTTTCCAAGCAGGCTTGGCAAATATCACACTTGTTTCATTAACGTTTTAATATAATCATAAGAGAAGTAGTAACTGTGCAAACTAAGTTGTAGAACTCCTACCAAAAACAAAGTAAAAGTAAATGGGGTGAATTCTGTATATGATTATACTCTCTACAACCACGTTGCAAACCATAGGATTAAAGATTGTAGAGCCAGAAATATGTCCGTCTATAAAAGCACCACACATACATATTTCTAGTTTCCTATTGCTACTAATTGTTATTTTTATTTTGCTCTATTGCTATAATTTTGGTGGCTTCCTTTCTAAGAAAAAGAAGGGGAAAAACACAGCAATGAAGAGACAATTTAATTTATTTTTGGCAGTCCCAAGAACCACAAAAAAAATAAATCAGAGTATGCTTAAAATAGCAAAGCAAAGAACAGCCACAAAGCTGTGCATCTTCCAATTTTAAACTTAACAGGGAAACTCTACAAAGCTATTTTCTCAGAGAGCAGTCAATTAATTTAGTGTCCTGTCTTCCCTCTTCTCCCTCTGTCTGCACACTTAGTGCAAAAACATCTCTATGTACAAAGGAGAGAGCTATGACACATCAACCCCATGTACTTTTCTCTCGATTGTACCATTCCAGTGCAAAAACATGAAAGCTGGCTTACAAAGCACAGCCTGTTAATCCCCTCCCTTTAAAAAGGTCCCAAACAGATGAGATACAGTCCCAAGAGAACAGAGTGTGGCCTCTCTCTCTTTTTCCCTCAGCCAACAAGCCTCCACCTCCACCCCAAACAAATTCTCTCTGGTCAAAGGTAGGTCCTGGGGCTTTCAAGTCTATACCTTCCAGTGGAACCCAGCTGCTTACAAGCAAGACCACCTATGGCCATCCACCTCTAAAGCAGCAGACCTCACCACTGTCTCACCTGCTTTAAAGGATGCCCAGAAATAATGCCAGCACAGATCTCAAACAGTGTGGATTAGATTTTCCTGATGTTTTTCTTTGAGGAAAAAAAGTCAACCAGACCAGAGGCCTTTTTCCATAGTTCCACCTGCTTTGGACCTTGAGTTGCAGCCACCAATTGGGAAATCCTTCATCTATGTGAATTTAGCACTGCAACTCAGGATTCTGGGGTCCATTCTGACTTCCCTATAACCATGGGCACTCTATAACCAAGTGCTAACCATTTGCACAGGAGGGGTTGTGGCACTGTGATTGAAAGAAAGCATACAGTCAAAGTAAAACTTTTAATTAAATTCAACTGTACCACAGAATCTCTTTGGATAGAAATTCCATACTTGAACAATAAGAGTATAGCAGATGGAATATAATTTTGACCACCTAATTAGGATGGTGAAAGAGATCATAAAACGTTCAGGGAGATTACAGAGACTACAAAGGCAGAAAATACAGTAATAATGGAGGATTATAACTATCCTTGTATTGACTGGGTAAATGTCACCTCAGGAAGGGATCCAGAGATGAAATTTCTGGACATACTAAATGACTGTTTTTTAGAGCAGCTTCTCATGGAAACCCACAAGGAGAGAGGCAATTCTTAATTTATTCCTAAATGAAACAGGATCTGGCCCAAGAGGTGAATATAGCTGAACTCTGGAATAGTGACCATAATGTAATTAAGTTTAACATCCTTACAGGAGGAAAAATGCCAAAGAAACCCACCACAGTAGCACTTATCTTCAAAAAGAGGAACTACACAAAAAAGAGGAAGCTAGTTAAATAGAAACTGAAAGGAACAGTCACAAAGGTGAAATGCTTGCAAGCTGCATGGACACTCTTTAATAGAGTCCTCATAATAGAGGCTCAAACTAAATGTATATCCCAATTAAAATGCCGCCATGGCTAAAGAGCAGGTTGTTAGAAGCAAAAAGGCATCCTATAAAGACTGGAAGGCAAATTCCTACTGAGGAAAAAGGGAAAGTGCATAAATTCTGACAAGTCACATTTAAGAGTATAATAAGGCAGAGGAAGAAAGAATTTGAAGCGCAACTAGCTAAATACACAAAAACTAAGAGCAAATATGTTTTAAGTACATCAAAAGCAGGAAACCTGCCAAACAGGAAATGGGGCCACTGGACAGTGCAAGGGAGTTTAGAGGGGAAGCGTTTGAGGGGGGGAAGCTAGATACACTTACCATTCCTTAAACTTAAAGCTAAAAACCACCCCCCGATAAAAACAAAACAACAACAAAGGAACAAGCTGCAGAAGTAAAAGGAGAATGCAGGCAGAAGTCCAGCAGCAGAGTGGGGGCTACCCAGTTTATTGCTCCCAATGCAGCATGTGTGATTACCTATGGGCAGGTGACATTTGTGTACATTTTCGGTGCAAGGAGCTCCTGGCCCTTAGACACCGTATATAGGCTTTGGAGACCAGACTGGAGGAGCTAAGGGAAACAGAGAGGTGCACAGATGAGACTTTCCAGGGCACAGTAGAATGGTCCCACCCCCCCAGTCTGACAGCATCTGTGCTTTGAGGAGGAACAAAGTCCCAGGGAAGGAAAACATCCAACTGGAGCAGAGGGAAATGATCCCATAGTTAGGACCCTCCTTCCAGAGGATGTTGTGGTATCCTCTTGCCTCTCCGGATACCTCTCCGGGGGAGGGAACTCCAGTTATTAGGAAGAGACAGGTATTAGTATTGGGTGATTCAGTCATTAGAAACGTAAATAGCTGGGTTTGTGATGACTGTGAGAACCGCATTGTGACTTGCCTGCCTGGTGCGAAGGTTGCGGACATCTCAAGACATCTAGATAGACTTATACGTAGTGCTGGAGAGGAGCTGGTGGTCGTGGTACATGTAGATACCAATGACATAGGGAAGGACAAGAGAGAGGTCCACGAGGCCAAATTTAGGCTGCTAATTAATATATTGAAGTCCAGGATCTGTATGGTAGCATTCTCTGAAATGCTTCCAGTTCCACGTGCGGGGCCAGTTAGGCAAGCAGAACTGCAGGGTCTCAATACGTGGATGAGACGATGGTATAGGGAGGAGGAGTGTAGATTTATTAGGAACTGGGGAAACTTTGGGGAAAAGGGGAGCTCCACCTAACCACAATGGAACCAGATTGCAGGCACTTAAAATTAAAAAGGTCGCAGTTTTTAAACGAAGGGCTGGGGGAAAGCCGATAGGTGCAGCGGAGCATGTGGTTCAGACAGAGACATCACTTAGGGGAGGATCTATTCATGGAGATTCCCTATGTCCTACTAAGGAGGAGAGGCTGGAAGATAAAATACAGCTAGGATCTGATGAGAAACAGTCAAATGAAAAAAAGTCTCATTCAATTACATCACGTAATGGCAGATAGCTAAAAAGTAACAAGTTTTTAAAGTATTTATATACAAATGCTAGAAGTCTAAATAATAAGATGGGTGAACTAGAATGCCTTGTATGAAATGAGGATATTGCTATAATAGGCATCACAGAAACTTGGTGAAATAAGGATAATCAATGGGACACAGTAATATCAGGGTACAAAATATATCAGAAGGACAGAACAGGTCATGCTGGTGGGGGGCATTATATGTGAAAGAAAGCGTAGAATCAAATAAAGTAAAAATCTTAAATGAACCAAACTGTACCACAGAATCTCTATGGATAGTGTTTCCATGCTCGAACAATAAGAATATAGCAGTAGGGCTATATACCAACCACCTGACCACAATGGTGATAATGACTATGAAATGATCATGAAGATTAGAGAGGCTATTAAAATAAAAAAACTCCATAATAATGGTGGATTTCAACTATCCCCATATTGACTGGGTACATGTAACCTCAGGACGGGATGCAGAGATAAAGTTTCTTGACACCTTAAATGACTGCTTCTTGGAGCATCTCGCCCTGGAACCCACCAGAGGAGAGGCAATTCTTGATTTAGTCCTAAGTGGAGCACAGGACTTGGTCCAAGAGGTGAATATAGCTGGACCACTAGATAATAGTGACCATAATATAATTAAATTTAACATCCCTGTGACAGGGAAAATACCACAACAGCCCAACACTGTAGCATTTAATTTCAGAAAGGGGAATTACACAGAAATGAGGAGTTTAGTTAAACAGAAATTAAAAGGTACAGCACCAAAAGTAAAATCCCTGAAAGCTGTATGGAAACTATTTAAAGACACCATAATAGGGGCTCAACTTAAATGTATACCCCAAATTAAAAAAAAAAATTAAAAAAATAAAAATAAGAGAACCAAAAAAGAGCCACCGTGGCTAAACAACAAAGTAAAAGAAGCAGTGAGAGGCAAAAAGGCATCCTTTAAAAAGTAGAAGTTAAATCCTAGTGAGGAAAATAGAAAGAAGCATAAACTCTGGCAAATGAAGTGTAAAAATATAATTCGGAAGGCCAAAACAGAATTTGAAGAACAGCTAGCCAAAGACTCAAAAAGTAATAGCAAAAAACTTTTTAGGTACATCAGAAGCAGAAAGCCTACCAAACAACCAATAGGGTCACTGGTCAATCGAGAGCCTAAAGGAGCACTCAAAGACAATAAGGCCTTTGCGGAGAAACTAAATTAATTATTTGCATCAGTCTTCATAGTTGAGGATGTAAGGGAGATTCCCAAACCCGAGCCCTTCTTTTTAGGTGACAAATCTGAGAAACTGTCCCAGATTGAGGTGTCATTAGAGGAGGTTTTGGAATAAATCGATAAACTAAACAGCAATAACTCACCAGGACCAGATGGTATTCATCCAAGCGTTCTGAAGGAACTCAAATGTGAAATTGCAGAACTACTAACTGTAGTCTGTAACCTATAATGTAAATCAGCTTCTTGAACAAATGACTGGAGGATAGCTAATGTGATGCCAATTTTTAAAAAAAGCCAGTACTTGTCAGACACATTCATGAACATAATTTTTTGAGGAAGAGTCAACTTGGTTTTTGTAAAGGGAAATCATGCCGCACCAATCTACTAGAATTCTTTGGGAGGGTCAACAAGCATGTAGACAAGTGGGATCCTGTGGATATAGTGTACTTAGATTTTTAGAAAGCTTTTGACGAGGTCCCTCACCAAAAGCTCTTGAGCAAAGTAAGCTGTCATGGGATAAGAAGGAAGGTCCTCTCATGGATTGGTAACTGGTTAAAAGATATGAAACAAAGGGTAGGGTCCCCCAGGGGTCTGTACTGAGACCAGCCATATTCAACATATTTATAAATGATCTGGAAAAGGGGGTAAACAGTGAGGTGGAAAAATTTGCAGATGATACAAAACTACTCAAGATAGTTAAGTCCTGGGCAGACTGTGAAGAGCTACAAAAGAATCTCTCAAAATTGGGTGACTGGGCAACAAAATGGCTGATGAAATTCAATGTTGATCAATGAAAAGTAATGCACATTGGAAAACATAATCCGAACTATACATATAAAATGATGGGGTCTAAATTACCTGTTACCACTCAAGAAAGATCTTGGAGTCATTGCGGATAGTTCTCTGAAAACATCCACTTAATGTGCAGCGTCAGTAAAAAAGCGAACAGAATGTTGGGAATCATTAAGAAAGGGCTAGATAAGACAGAAAATATCATACTGCCTCTATATAAATCCATGGTATGCCCACATCTTGAATACTGTGTGCAGATGTGATCGCTCCAACGCAAAAAAAGATATACTGGAATTGGTAAAGGTTCAGAAAAGGGCAACAAAAATTATCAGGGGTATGGAACAGCTTCCATATGAGGAGAGATGAATAAGACTGGGACTTTTCAGCTTGGAAAAGAGATTACTAAGGGGGGATATGATTGAGGTCTATAAAATCATGACTGGTGTGAAGAAAGTAAAGTGTTATTTACTCCTTTTCTTATAACACAAGAGCTAGTGGTCACCAAAAGAAATTAACAGGCAGCAGGTTTAAAACAAACAGAAGTATTTCTTCATACAGCGCACAGTCAACTTCTGGAACTCTTTGCCAGAGGATGTTGTGAAAGCCAAGACTACAACAGGGTTCAAAAAAGAACTAGATAAATTCATGGAGGATAGGCCCATCAATGGCTATTAGCCAGGATGGGCAGGGATTGTGTCCCTAGCCTCTGTTTGCCAGAAGTTGGGAATGGGCGACAGGAGATGGATCACTTGATGATTACCTGTTCTCTTCATTCCCTCTGAGGCACCTGGCACTGGCCACTGTCGGAAGACAGGATACTGGACTAGATGGATCTTTGGTCTGACCCAATATGACCATTCTTATGTTCTTATGACAATCAAGATGCTAAAGGAGCACTCAGAGAAGACAAGGCCATTGCACAGAAGCTAAATGAAATCTTTGCATCAGTCTTCACTGCAACTGATATGAGGGAGATTTCCACACGTGAGCCATTCTTTTTGGGGGACAAATCTGAAGAACTGACCCAAATTGATGTGTCAATAGAAGAGGTTTGGGAAAAAACTAATAAATTAAATAGCAATCAGTAAGCAGAACCAGATGGTATTCACCCAAAAGTTCTGAAAGAATTCATATATGAAAGTGAAGAACTACTAGCTGTGATATGCATATTACTGCTTAAATCAGTTTTGGCACCAGATGACTATAAGGTAGCTGATGTAAATGCCAATTTTTTTAAAAGTCTCCAGAGGCAATCCTGGCAATTACATGCTGATGAGCCTTACTTCAGTACCAGGCAAACTGGTTGAAACTATAGTAAAGAACAGAATTTTCAGACACACAGATAAACACACAAGAGTGAACACGGCTTTTGTAACCGGAAATCATGTCTCACTAATTTAAGGGAGTCAACAAGCATGTCAACAAAAGTGATCCAGTTGATATAGTGTACTTGGACTTTCAGAAAGGCTTTGCCAAGGTCGCTCATCACTGGTTCTTAAGTGAGCTAAGCAGTCATGGGATAAGAAGAACGTCCTCTCATGGATCAGTAACTGATTAAAAAGATAGGAAACAAAGAGTAGGACTAAATGGTCACTTTTCACAGTGGACAAAGGCAAAGGGATCTCACTAAACTGGGTGACTTGGCAACAAAATGGCAGATAAGATTCAATGTTGATAAGTGCATATTACTGCACATTGGAAAATATAATGCCAATCATATATAAAAAATGATGCGGTCCAAATTAGCTGTTGCTACTCAAGAAAGATCTTGGAATAATTGTAAATAGTTCTCTGAAACCATCTGCTCAATGTGTAGCAGCAGTCAAAAAGGTTAACAGAATGTTAGGAACCTTTAGGAAAGGGAAAGAGATAAAAGAACAGAAAATACCATAATTTCACTATATCAGTGGTTCTCAAACTATGGGGCAGGCCTCCCAAGGGAGGTGCAGGAATGTATCAAGAGAGGCATGACATGTTGCCTTTTATTTTTATTATTAATTATTATTATTATTATTATTAAAGAGACCTGGTGGTCAGTCCTGGGTGTTGGGGGCTCATGCAGCAGGGCCGTGCATAACAGAGAGGCGGGGATAAAGGAGACAGCTGCCCTGGAACTGATAGCTGGAGCCTGCCACCTGGGCTCAAGCTCTCATTACCCCTGTTCCTCAATCCCTCACCAGGAGGCAGCCTGGCTTGAGCTCTCCTTCTGCCCCACCAATCCCGGGAGACAGCCCAGGCTCGGACTTTCCTCCCCACCCCTGTTCCCTCCCCTGGAGGTGGCAGGGCTCTGGCTGTAAGCTCCATGGTGGCAGCACCAGCACAGAAGTAAGGATGGCAATGGGACGCTAAGTCACTTTTCCAGCGGCGGCTCCAGGCACCAGCGCTCCAAGCGCGTGCCTGGGGCAGCAAGCCGCGGGGGGGGGGGCACCCTGCCAGTTCCTGCGAGGGCGGCAGTCAGGCTGCCTTAGGCGACTTGCCTGCAGGAGGTCCGCCGGTCCCGCAGATTCGGTGGCAATTTGGCGGCTGGTACGCTGAAGTTGCGGGACTGGGGATCTCCCGCAGGCAAGCCGCTGAAGGCTGCCTGACTGCCATGCTTGGGGCGTCATGAATGATGTTAAGAAAGTGAATAAGGAAGGGTTATTTACTTCTTCACATAGTACTTGATGAAATTAATAGGCAGCAGGTTTAAAACAAAGAAAAGAAAATACTTCTTCGCCGAATGCATAGTCAACCTGTGGAACTCATTCCCACTGTGAAGGCCAAAAGTATAACTGGGTTCAAAAAAGAATTAGATAAGTTTACGGCCGATAGGTCCATCAATGGCTATTAGCCAAGATGATCAGGGATGCAACCCCATAGTCTGGGTGGCCTTAAACTTCCAACTGTCAGAATGGATGACAGTGAATGGATCATTCAAAATTGCCTTATTCTATTCATTCCCTGTGAATCATCTGGCACTGGTCATGATCAGAAGGCAGGATCTGGGCTAGAGGGACAATTGGTCTGACCCATTCTTATGATTTTATATAATATTTGTTGCTGATCTTAAAGCCACTGTTCCTGGAGTTGGATGATTACATGAGAATCCTTTGATTAAAAATCATGTAAATTTCTAGTTCTCGTGGCTGCAGAGAAAAGCTTGAAAATGTGTAACATAAAGGCAAAATAAAAAGGGCAACTCACCCTCCCAAAAATATATTAATATTATGAATCCATTATTTTGGGGGCCTGACTCATGGTTTTGAATACTTGTGGTTGGTAATACTGTATTTTATTTAAATAATGTACCTTTATCAATTTGTAAAATTTAAATCGATTTTTCAAAGAGTACTTTTAAGGAAGACCCTCAGATTGTAGCAAAATTAGAAAATGAATATTTAGTGGACTGCTTGTTTCTTTTGCTATTAGTAGTGCAGATAATTTGGAGGTAGGAGAGATACGGCTGTAAAAATACAACAATCTAAGAAATATTACTCTCTTGGGAAAACAAAAATCTTGATAATTAGCCAACAGACAAATTAGAAAGTGTGTGATAGCTCAATCAATTTATAGGGGCATTATTAGGCCAAAATTGATCCAAAATTCAGGTTTTATTTAAATATTCTTACAAAACCTGAATTACTCATATTTATTTCCAATAGAAACCAGGATTAAACAAATAACGTTCCTCTGCAGGAGGAAACACAGTATATTGTACTAGTTATGACAAAAGTTAAATGGTCATGAAACTGACTACAAAGGAAAGTGAGTTAACTATTTTTACTCTTTTGCAGTTCTTGGACAAACAGTGTAGTGAAAGTTTATTAGTTCTTGTAAATTGTTTCATTTTTACTAATTTAAGGTCTCATTTGTAGCACAAAAAAGGGTAATTACATTTTTAATAGATGATTTTAAACTGAAATGTTCCTATTAAGTTTTTAATTCTCCAGTGCCTAAGCACATTTTGGGAGCCACCATGTTGTAAGTAGTAATAATAATAAATGGGACAGTTTTCCATGCTATTAAAAACTCTTATTAAATCTTGAATTTGCTGGATCTTAAAAATGTTTCGTTTCAAACAGCAAAACACAACGTATGAAAATGTCACTATATCAGCATGTTATCTGAGATAATTAGGAGGCTGGAGTGATGAAAAATGTTAGAACAAATTATTAAAACTAATAAAAAAAAGACAAAACCAGGTTCTGTTTCCATCATGGACATTGCTTTCTAGAAATAGATGAAAATAAGCCTTGCAATTTCTCTTCCTTTTTTGTTGAGAATGTTTTCACTGCTTACAGAAGAAGCACTTAACCTTCAGTTGTCAGAGGTTATGCAAACTGTGTTGACACAACTATATATGCAAATTGAATTCCTCAGAAGGAGTGGAAAAAAATGTGGTTTGTGGTTTATCTGGGCTTCAAGTTTACAAAGAAGTGTTAAAAGCCTGACTCTAAAGTCATTTTACAGTACTGTTGATTAATATAATCTTGTAGAATATTTCAAAAGCAACTAAATATTTAGAATGAAAAAAAAAGTTGAATAGTTGGCATTAATACCAATTTATTATCATTCTGCGTGTGCCGTGACACATTTTTATTGCATTAGTGCCTAGACGCCTCAACTAGGCCAATTCCACTAGGCACAGTACAAACAGTTCCTGCCTCAAAAAGCTTTTATAGAGCTTCATCATGCTACTTCTCACTATAATTACAAGTACACCCCAAACAGCAGCCCCACTAAACACAATAAAAGTATCACTGCTCAAACAACTGTACTGCACTATTCTTGAGAACACTCTCAGCAGTGTTGCTGTTTCACTGTGACATTCATGATAAGCAAACAAATTTAGAGAATTTTAGATAAATACATGGAGGTAGGAGAAATACTACTGTAAAAAAAAACCCAGCAATCTGTAGATGTATGTTTTCTTAAAGGAGGAAAATCTGTTTTAAAGGATCTGGAGGCATTTTTTAATTTTTAATTTAATTTAGTTTGGACCATGATTGGGGAGGGACTATTATGTGAATATTTATGTAGTTATAAATCCAAGGTAACACAAAGAAAATCCCACTGTTTATGAGACTAACAGGTTGCTGCAGGATACGTAGTCAACCTACTCTTTATTTCATATATTTTTAAAAAACTAACTATGCAAAAACAAAGCTAATAACACAAGTTATTACAATAATAATCTCTTACTAACAACTGCATCATCTAAATAATTTAGTCTCAGCTACAAGAACCAGATAAAATGTTGATTATAAAGACATAATTTCATTATACAGTAAGACTGGAACAGTAGGGTTAGTTACTTTTAAACATTTAAAATTAGGAAATTCAACATTGATTTTTCTACTACACCTCTACCCCGATATAACGCTGTCCTCGGGAGCCAAAAAATCTTACCGCGTTATAGGTGAAACCGCGTTATATCGAACTTGCTTTGATCCACCGCAGTGCGCAGCCCCACCCCCCGGAGCACTGCTTCACCACATTATATCCAAATTCGTGTTATATTGGGTCGCGTTATACCGGGGTAGAGGTGTATTTACTTTTTCTACAAGGCCCCTGAATTATTTCTATTGCCCCAGCAGTTTCTAAAAGTACCTTCCAAGGACACTCCTTTTGGCTTTCATTTGGGGAATCCTTCAGTAGTTTCAATGTTTTATCAATGCTGCATAAGGCACGTTTGAAACAAGAAGCAGGGTGCTTGAAACACTATCAGCACGTTTAAAAGACGACACCTGGGTGCTGTAACAGATCACATACTTTGTCTTGCTCATTTGCACATTTATTAATGTGCACATATGAAAATGAACAAACCTTATGCTCTTTCTATTCTTAAGAATATTAACTGCTTATCCTTCTTCTCAAGCAAATATGCAAAAAACTATTTTAATGTTCATATTATGAATTGAGAAAGTAATCAGTAACTCGTTTAAATAGAATTTATCCCACTTTTTAAATATGAAAAGAATTTAACAAGGCACAAATTCTAATGAAGACATTTTTCCACTAAGATTATTAGGATTGAGACTACAATCTGTTTAGGTTCGTATACGACTCCCAAAACACAAGCCCCAGAACAAACCATCAGATGCTAAGGACTTTTGATCACTACCATCCTGCTTCTGATTCAAGCTAGTGACCTAGTGGTGAAAGGCTGTCCCACTATCAAGTTTTTGAGCCAATCAATCCCATTATATTTCTCCCACTTTTAAAGAAAAGACATGGATTGGCTGAGGTCCTTGAGAGATGTCCATCACTACTAATCACAAACCAGATCACTCCCTCCCATGGGAGCAACAATGAGGCAGTTATGAAGCTTTTTGCTGAGATTTATCCGGTCATTTGGACAGGGCCCTTCCCCAACTACAGTGGATAAAGCACTGGATTTGGCTCCCAAAGCCTGGAGGTCTCAGGGAAATCAACTGAAACCTAGGGCTATCCACACAGAGGCTCTATGCCTCAAAATACCTTTGGGGCCTCATCATGACAGTACGGCTCCACTGCCTCACTGCTCTCTGAACACCACCCACCTTATACTGAAGTGCAGGATTTCCACAGCACAGGGAGCACTGCAAAAAGGGTAATACAGCCTGGTTCCTCATGGGATTGTTTGGGTGTATTGCCATGGCCTGCTCCTACTCCATGATCTATCCCCTCCCACCCTTCCATGCTATATGAGAAAAATATGTACCTTCCATGCTCATCCAGGCTTGGAGATATACCTTAACAGCTGTTACCTCCAATATGGGATGAAGAATGTTGTTTTATTATTGGAGTTTAATATGTAATGCCTTAAGTTGAGTACTTCTAATTTATTTTTGCTGTATATAGTCCAGCAATAAAAATGAGACACTGCTAGAGTCCCTTCCCAGGAATTGTATAAAACAATCTTGAGCAAACATAGGATGAAGTATGTTTACTTAAGAAATAAACAGGTAATATACCAAGGTATTGACTTTACCACAGTATTTACTGAATTCATGCTTTTATGTTTTTGTTTTAGACTAAGAGTATGTCTACACTACCCACCGGATTGGCGGGCAGTGATCGATCCACCAGGGATCGATTTATCGCATCTAGTCTAGACGCAATAAATCGACCCGAGCGCTCTCCCATCGACTCGTGTACTCCAGCGCCACGAGAGGTGCAGGCAGAGTCAACGGGGGAGTGACAGAAGTCGACCCACTGCGGTAAAGACACCACGGTAAGTCGATCTAACTACGTCGACTTCAGCTACGTTATTCACGTAGCTGAAGTTGCATAATTTAGATTGATTCCCTCCCCTCCTCCCCAGTGTAGACCAGAGCTAAGTTCTTTGGGGAATGGACCCTTCTAATATCTGCATATTTTACTGTGGCACACTGCTTGCAGTGAACAAAAAACAGTATTTCCTGTATAGAAAATATATACCACAGTAAGATTTAATCAAATCCACAGTAAATATTTACTTTTAAGGAAGACCCACTTCCCTTTAGGGCCATTGAAAAATCTTCCTCTAAATAGCCCACTAAGTACAAAGGTACACTGCTTCTCTCCTGTTCCTTCTTCCTTATGCTTATGACTAGAATGAGTAACACATTTATTCCTGTGAGGGAACACAGCAATGCCTCATGTTTATTACTGTATACAACTACATGTTCTTAGTAGAACTAGGCTAGAAAAGTTCAAGTTTGCCACAGCCACTGAACGTTCATGGATGTCTGCCCAGAATATTCAAAGAAAAACAGAACATACAGTCTTAAAATTTTCCAAGTTGGAATGGATAAGTGTCCCATATTAATTCATGATACAAGTACAAAATTATGTATACATTTTCTTGTCTTCAATTTGCAGCAATCATTACAGGGAATTTTGTGAAGACCTGAAGGACAGCTCTCTGGCTGACTGCAATATTTGGTACTGAAAATGAAACATGTCCACTGCAAATGTCTATAGTGCTGGTTACTACCATACTTCTGAAAATAAACCTTTTAAGTCAATCTGTGCTAAGAATCTCCATGTTTAATCAAAGCTTTGGGATAAAAGAATTGCCCCATTTCTGGTAAACATCAAAACATGAATAAAAAATAGACTGAATGCCCTGGCCTCATCCTAAATATTGCATGGCAGAAAACACTAAGGTTTATTTAGCAGTAAATTCTCAGGGTGATACAAGAGACTCATTCAACTGTACACAACAACAAAAGCTCTGCTCTTGGTTGCTATGCTTAAAAATTCAAGTTTATGATATATTCTGGAATATGGGGTGGAACGGAACTTTTTTATATTGTGAGGAAAAGAAAGCTTTGAGGTCCTGACCCTCACAAAATCTGCTAACTTTATGGGGGCACAGTAGGAACATCAGACAACTTGCAGTAGAATAAAGATCTGTTCCACAAGAGCAAAGTCATAACATTGTACTGGCCAACACAACTGTAAGTGTACAATCTATAACAGGGTTTTGGTTTTTTTTCCCACGTTTTCACCCAGATATATTCCCTTTTCTGAATCCTTATTGTCCCTCTTCTTAGACAGAGTTAATTCCAAAATAAATGATTCTGTAAAATGTTGAACCTTTTATTTTTGGAATGGGCAACTGAGACCAAATGATAGTTTATACCCCATCTTCTGTAAAAATTTGGGGGAAACACTGGCAGATTCAGAGTTATTTTATGTATGTCATGATAAAGATAAGCATTTGAACCTGGAATCTGCCCCAACATAAAATGCTGTAAGCTGCCTTTCATCATAACAAAACAACTAAGATTAAAAGCTCCCAACCACTTTCTAAAACCACAGTCACACTTTATTAAATTTTATTATCCATTTAAACATTTTGGCTCATGAGACTTGTTTTTGCTTTTTAAAGTAAGATGGCTTAGGACTATCAGTTTAAAAAAGCAAAAATTCTTTGTATAAAAATGGCTCATTATACTAAACATATATACACTTTTAGAACTTCATGTGGAATCATTCTTACCATACCTGATAAAATTCCCGAAGCCAATTCTTCTGTAAATTTTCTGGCTGAAAAAGAAAATTCAAAAACCCATTAAGACAGAAGCAAAGCATTTTGTAAAAGAATATCTCAATACCCATTGATTTCCTTAATTGACTCAAATGGCGAGTTTTTTCCCATTAAAAACAAACTAGCAAGTCCCTCCTAGAACTCTACCACTCAGAAATCTCCTTTTTCGTTTTGTACCTCTCTTGCCAAGATTATACCCAATGAACTGTGCAAATATGTAAGGTGGAAAAGATCCTGTATAAATGCAGTAAAAGTAATCCAAAACCATTTCATGTCTGACTTCTACAACACAGTACAAAGTGTTAAGGTAAAATAGTTGAACAGGGTGAAAATATTACTCATAAATCTCAATTCTGCAATAATATAGTTTTTAATTTATGCATTTGAAGTACTTATGAATTAACTGAACATCAAAAACAATGTAAACTGTTTGAGATTATGGCTTCAAGTTACATACACTGAACTATACTGAGATATCTTTTGTAGCACTGACTTAAAAAATGACAGCATTCACTTTGTGTTTAAAGTTTATTGGAACGCCTTCCAAAAATAAACATGTAGAAAGTACACAGTCTCAGCATAGATTAAAAGATTTGTAGCTTGTAACTGTTTCAGGTTTAAAGCCTTTTTTTGTAAACTCTACCTCTGGCTTTATTAAGAGTTGAAAAGAAGTTCTTTGCGGCAGGGACTGTCAGGTTATTCTGTTTGTAGTGTATAGCAGGTGAGGCCCAGGCCATGGCTGGGGCTCCTAGGCACTACAATAAAGAAAAAAGGCAAAAGAGAATTTCTAGATTACCCCTTATTTGTAAGGACATAGCTATTTATGCAAAGCCCTGCCCTTTCAGAAACGTGTAATGCTCTGAATAGAACTACAGAAGTACAGTAGTTTACAAATCTGCACGTAGCACCTAGAGAAAGATACAAACCATTGTTTAATCTTCTGAATCTTGGCTCGACTTGAGTAGGGGTATTTCTTGTAATGTTCTGCAAACACAAGGCAGGCTCCCTAACATTTTACTGGCAAGAAGTAACATCATTTGTGTCCAGGGCCGGCTCTAGACCCCTTGGGGCGGCGTCCCGCAGGAGGGCGGCAGGCAGCTCCGGTGGAGCATCCGCAGGCATGCCTGCGGGAGGTCCACCGGAGCCGCGGGACCAGCGGACCCTCCACAGGCACGTCTGCGGGAGGTCCACCGGAGCCGTGGGACCGGTGACCGCCAGAGCGCCCCCGCGGCGTGCCGCCGTGCTTGGGGCAGCGCAAATCCTAGAGCCACCCCTGTTTGTGTTACACAGAATAGAGGTTAGTGAAGTGAAAAGCCAAAAAGACTTCAATAGATGGCTTTTACTTGACCGAGAGGCATAACACAAAATAATGCTTGTGCTTCTTTCAGAAATATAAGAAATTTCCGTTCTGTTGGGTTCTCTCTCAAGTGGTGTTCTTACATAGTTAAATAAAATTAAGAATATTTTATACTTAATTAACTTGTATTGATTGCTTATTAAATGAAGACCTCCATAATTCTGCCATAAGTGCCTAAAAACTCTGCATATAGTGCAAGATTTGGGGCTGGTCTAACAACGGAGACATTTTTTATGAATTTTTTCTGAAAATGTTTGTTCTTTTTTGCTCAAAATCTCAAATTCAGAAAATTTTCAATCAGCTCAGAAAAATAGGAAGCATTTTTAGCAATTTTGTGAAAAACATATTTTCCTTCTTGCTGAATTGTGACATTTCTATTGAAATTTCAAAATTTGGAGATTTTCAACCAGCTGTAATAGGAACGTTATCTGTTATTTTCTGCCTTTATATAATTTTTTTGAGGTTGACAAAATTCCAAAGCAAAAATATGAAGACTTCAAGACCACAAGCTCACAAAAGGAAAAGAATGCCAGCATGCTCTGCAGTGTTCACACTTAGATTATAATCTATCTCCCTAACTCTGTCAAAACTGCAATGTAACAGCAGCTTTTCCACTTTTTTTCATTTTTACTTCAATAAGAGAACTCGTTGAGTAAAGATAAGCACAAATGTAAGGATCAGGGCCTAAGAACAGTAGTACTGAACATTTTAACAGTACAGATATGGTGAATGCTGCTATTGCCACAATATGCCCCTGGGTGGGCCATCACCACTAGGACAGGAGAACCAGCATGAAGCAGTGCGATAAAATCATTTTGGCAACCTGAGATAATGAGCAGTGGCTTCAGAATTTCTGAATATGGAAACAAACATTCATGGAGCTGTCTAACAAGCTTGCACCAAACCTCCCATGCCAGAACACTCGATTCAGGGAAACCATACTGGTGGAGAGGCAAGTGGCTATTACCCTGTGGAAGCTGGGAACATCAGATTAAGTCCATTGCAAACCACTTTGGGATTGACATTTCTATTGAAATTTCAAAATTTGGAGATTTTCAACCAGCTGTAATAGGAACGTTATCTGTTATTTTCTGCCTTTATATAATTTTTTTGAGGTTGACAAAATTCCAAAGCAAAAATATGAAGACTTCAAGACCACAAGCTCACAAAAGGAAAAGAATGCCAGCATGCTCTGCAGTGTTCACACTTAGATTATAATCTATCTCCCTAACTCTGTCAAAACTGCAATGTAACAGCAGCTTTTCCACTTTTTTTCATTTTTACTTCAATAAGAGAACTCGTTGAGTAAAGATAAGCACAAATGTAAGGATCAGGGCCTAAGAACAGTAGTACTGAACATTTTAACAGTACAGATATGGTGAATGCTGCTATTGCCACAATATGCCCCTGGATGGGCCATCACCACTAGGACAGGAGAACCAGCATGAAGCAGTGCGATAAAATCATTTGGCAACCTGAGATAATGAGCAGTGGCTTCAGAATTTCTGAATATGGAAACAGACATTCATGGAGCTGTCTAACAAGCTTGCACCAAACCTCCCATGCCAGAACACTCAATTCAGGGAAACCATACTGGTGGAGAGGCAAGTGGCTATTACCCTGTGGAAGCTGGGAACATCAGATTAAGTCCATTGCAAACCACTTTGGGATTGGAAAGTCCACTGTTGGGGTTGGGGTTGTGCAGTTTTGCAAGGCAATTAACAATGTGACCTAACCACAGGCTGTGGCCATTAGAAAAGTTCCAGAAATAATAGCTGGATTGGACCGGATGGGGGTTTCCAAACTGTGCAGGGGCCATCAGTTGTACCCATAATCCAATACTTTGCTTACCAAAAGGAGCAAGTGAATACGTGAACTGAAAAAGTTACTATTCACTCATTCTGCAAGGCTTAGTGGACTACAGAGGCAGAGTCATGAATACCAACGTGGGAAATGCTGATTCATGATGCCAGGGTGCTGAGGAGATCAGGATTGTACTTTCTTCTGGGGAATAAAGTCCTTTCTTCCCTCTACGGGTCTCTATGGTGTGTTTGTGCCAACAGTTATTTTGGGAGACCTCACATCCTAATTTGGCTCATGAAACTATACACAAACATTGATGGGAAAAGGGACTCATGAACAGCCTCTGTAGCTAGGGTCACAAACCCTCCAGGATTCTCCTGTCTCCAGAAATTAAAGATTAATCTTTAATTTAAGATTATGTCCTGTGATGAAACCTCCAGGAATATGCCCACCCAAAATTGGCAATCCCATCTGTAGCTGCAGAAGGGTCATGGAGTGTGCACGTGGTAGGCTGAAATCTTGTTGGTACTGCCTACACCCGTCTGAATGCCAATATAGCAAATGTTGTTCATAGAACTGTTGCTTGCCGCACACTCCATAACATTCATGGAAATAAAGGGGAGCACATCCATACTAAGAGGGCTCAGGACAAGTCTGGTTTACAAACTCTATCCAGCATCTGGATCCAACTCACATTCACACTGTTCCTAGTTCCCAGCAGGTAGGTGAGATCAGGGATACCACATGTGCACATACCTTGGCACAGCAAGGAGGCAGAGAGTGACATCTATCTGTGCCAAGGGACAACTTCACATCCTGTGCAGCTTCCAGAAAAGCATGAGAGGGAACACTGGCACTTACATGTTGGGCTACATACTTCGTGAGGTTTCCCACGCCCTATAACTGAAGGTCATTAGCCATTCATTCCTGTGACAATTCATACATTCTAGACAATTACAACTGGGTACTTCCACTGGGTTAACACCTTTGGGTCAAGCATGTGTTTTGGAGGGTGGCAGCCAAGTTGTAATGCTGTCATTGTACAATGCTTTTGTCTTAACTGTTCACACTTGTTTACTTGTGTTATCAAGAGCACTCAATCTTTTAACCATTCTTCATCAGCAGTACTAACTAAGTACTTAGAAGCTGTTATGGAGCACTAATTAATCTCTACTAAGTTGAAATTGGTTGGGGTGGGGGAATGGCCATTTAATCATTGGGAAGTGACAGACACCTGTTTTGTTATTTGAATTGTGCTTCATTTTTCCTGCATGTGAACCAAGCCATAAAAATATCTATCTACCCATTTTCTGTTAGTTCTGCTGCGTTTAGAACTAGAGGTGCTTTCTGTAAGCATGTAACACTAACTGTACTTTCCCCCTCCCTCCCTCCCTATGTGGTGCGGGGAGGTTGTAGGTGTGGGTCAGACACAAAAAGCGTCTGCAGTATGATGGCCCCAGACAATTACACCATTCCACTTCATATGCTGTGAATCGTGGGCCCCAGTCCCAAACCTGAAAACATCCTATGTGCATCATACTTAGGAAAGGGTTCACACACAAGTCAGAGAAATGGTAACATTTATTAAATGTATTATATTGAACATGTAATTGAAATATTTTTTAAAAGATAGAAACCAACCAAACATAACAGGACTGAATCCATGAACAATGGTCAAATGATAATGTCTCATGGCCCTTCTGCTGACAAGGGGGGAATGATGAGAGGGAAATTGTTCTTGGGGACAAAAAGGAATGTCTCTTGCATGGAGTTAGGGAGGGAGGCATGTGGTGGGCTTCAGGCACTCTCACAAGGTTAGCTTCCTCCTTCTGGATGCTCAGGGGTGTCTCTTGCAAGAGGTTTTGGGTGCTGGTCTGATACTGAGAGTCCTGCAGACTCCTCTCAGTCACTTGGGGAAGTGGGGGGTTGGGTCCTCTACATCAGCAGCACCTTGGGGGGCAGCTGGAGGAGGAGGTGGTGGTAGCACTAGTCATGGCAGCAAATGGATCCCCTGTCTTCAATTCCATCAGTTTCTCCATTAGGGAATGCTTCTGTTCCCCACGGCATGCCTCCTGTGCCATGAACCGGTTCATCAGTGCGATCCTCCTGTGCTGTTTGTGTTCCTAACTGCTACTGCTTCCTGCTGTCCATCCCAATGAGCAGGTCCTCCAGGGTCCTTCATCATCTGCCTCTGGTGTCTCTG
Source organism: Mauremys reevesii (assembly GCF_016161935.1). Taxonomy (NCBI): domain Eukaryota; kingdom Metazoa; phylum Chordata; order Testudines; family Geoemydidae; genus Mauremys; species Mauremys reevesii. The sequence continues at coordinate 27,571,715 of NC_052629.1, read as the reverse complement.
GCGCATTGCTCCTGCCCTCCTGGTAGAATGGTTTCCTTTTCAGGAGCCAAAGGCCCTGCCAATTCAAAGACAATGGTAGCATTATGGTTTTTTTCCTTTGTACGAAGACAAGAAATCACCTCACAGAACATAACTTTGCTGTAGAAGGCCACATTCCAGGATTGCAACCGTTGAGACTACCCTTAGTTCTCAGACAACTTTTGCAGCCTCTGAGAACAGCACAGAGGCTACTAATGGTAAGATACATGTACTAACTTTTAAAAAAAATAAAATGTTCATAAATGTCTCCAGAGGGTGTGGTTACAGTTCCTTCCAAGGGCTATGTTAACAGCCTGCAATTTCTTCTTTAAAAGCTGGTGAACATTTGGAGAAAATAGTGGGTTTCAAGGCACCAGAATAGAAAAGGAACATGGCTTTCCCGTCCTGTGAAGGAGATCTGGCAATCTATGCAAGAGAGTTGTTTCTACTAATTGTCAGCCCCCTATGTTTTGCTAAATGGAGAGGTCTGGTCGTCTATGTAGGTGGACCACGCAGATCTGCACTACCATTGAACTTCAAGAGCTAGCTTGATTTTCTACTACACCAGAAATATGTTTTCAGGATTGGGAGGCAATTCAACTGGAAATTGACTATATTCTCAGCTACAGTATGGTGTTTCCATTCAAAGGGAGATGCAAACCACAAAAACCACCCACCCCACCATCATCGTCTAATCCTGTCCTTCTGCCTGCCTAACAATGGTGAAATGGGCACACAAAGATAGAAATAGTCATATAAAGGTAGGACCGGAAGGAACCTCAAGAGGTCATCTAGTCCAATCCCCCGCACGCATGGCAGGACTAAGTATTATCTAAACCATCCCTGACAGGTCTTTGTCTAACCTGCTCTTAAAGATTGCCAATGATGATGATTCCACAATCTCCCCAGGCAATTTATTCCAGGGCTTAACCACCCTGACAGTTAGGAAGTTTTTTTTTTCTCATGTCCACCTAAACTGCCTTGCCACAATTTAAACCCATTGCTTCTTGTCCTATCCTCATAGGTTAAGGAGAACAATTTTTCTCCCTCCTCCTTGTATTTTATGTATTTGAAAATGGTTATGCTCCCTATCTGTTTAGTCTGGAGAAGAGAAGACTAACACAATTTTTTTTAATCTTCCCTCATTGGTCATGTTTTCTAGACCTTTAATCATTTTTGTTGTTCTTCTCTGTACTTTCTCCAGTTTGTCCTTATCTTTCCTGAAATGTGGTACCCAGAACTGGACACAATAGTCCAGTTGAGGCCTAATCATCATGGAGTAGAGTGAAGAATTACTTCTCGTGTCTTGCTTACAACACTCCTGCTAATATAGCCCAGAATAATATTTACTTTTTTTTTTTTTTGCAATAGTGTTACACTGTTGCCTCATATTTAGCTTGTGATCCACTATGACCCCCAGATCCCTTTCTGCAACACTCCTTCCTAGGCAGTCATTTCCTATTTTGTATATTTCAACTGATTGTTTCTTCCTAAGTGGAGTACTTTGCATTTGTCCTTATTGAATTTCACCCTATTTACTTCACACCATTTCTCCAGTCTGTCTAGATCATTTTGAATTTTAATCCTATCCTTCAAAGCACTCACAATCCCTCCAAGCTTGGTATCATCCACAAACTTTATAAGTGTACGCTCTATGCCGTTATTTAAATCATTGATGACAATATTCAACAGTACTGGACCCAGAACTGATCTCTGCAGGACCCCACTCAATATGCCCTTCCAGCTTGACTGCTAACCACTGATATCTACTCTTTGGGAATAGTTTTTCAACACATTATACACCCACCTTATAGTAGCTCCATCCCTAATTTGTTTATGAGAAAGTCAAAGAAAGCTATTAGGTTGGTTTGACACAATTTCTTGACAAATCCATGCTGACTGCATACGGCTAAATGCAGTGCTGACTGTTACCTATCACTTTATTATCTTCTAGGTGTTTGCAAACTGATTGCTTAATTATTTGCTCCATTATCTTTTCAGGTACTGAAGTTAAGCTGACTCGTCTGCAATTCTCCAGGTTGTCTTTATTTCCTGTTTATAGACAAACATATTTGCCCTGTTCCAGTCCTCTGGAATCTCTCCTATCTTCCATGACTTTTTGTACATAATCACTAATGGCTCAGATACCTCCTCAGTCAGCTCCTTGAGTATTCTAGGATGTATTTCATCAGGCCCTGGTGACTTGAAGACGTGTGTAAGTAATTTTTTACAAATTCTTTCCCTATTTTAGCCTTAATCCTACCTCATTTTCACCGTCATTCGTTATGTCAGACTTCCAATTGCTACTAAGAAAACTGAAACAGTCATTTAACACTTCTGCCAATTAGTCCATATCATAGAGAGACAAAACAACTTTATTGGGTTCCCTGAAGTTTCAGATCAGCACCACAAGCCCCTCAGCTGTCTACAGAAAAGGGACATCACACTCTGCTTATCCAACTGCCAGACCGGATCATTCTACCACCTGTTTCCCCCAGGGAAGTGCAGCATGACTTGGTGCAACCAGACCAGGCAACAGAGACAAGGATGGTAAAAAAATTGTAATCTTTCAAGGGAGAAAAAGACTGCTGTGACTAACTTTTCCTCAGACAACTATAGTCTTTCCTTCCCTTTCCTGGACCTAACCCTCCCTCCACCTCAAACCACCCCCCACCTTCCATGCTGCTCCTGTTTGCAAGGGAATGGTAAGATCAGGGGGTGGGAAGAAGCACTGAAATTATGTACTCTTCCAAGGGACGAAAGACAGCTGTCATTAACGTTAGACAAACAGCTATAAAGCTTTCTACAACTGTCCCATCCCCAACTGGGACCTTTCTAAATCGGCTTCCTGCTGTGAGGCTCCAGATCATCACTGCCTGCATGCTGGCTGAGAAATGCACGGACAGTGGGGTACAATTATTTTTGTTAATCTGTTTCTCAGACATAGCTTCTGCCAAATGTGTAAAAGAGGTTCACTGGAAATCAATAAAATTGTTGATTTATAGCCATGTCTTCCTAGGGGCCATTTATGGGTTGAAGGGCCAGGAGGGGGAGGGGTACTGTTAGGGAAGGTAGAGATCCATTACAACTTACCAGCCTCTGGTTCTGGTTTCTGCCCAGTTCAAGGTCTTCCTGAAGCTCACTGAGAGGGCTTTCCCAACCGTTTCTCCAGGTAGAGTTGCAGAATCACATACTCCTTGTCCTCCAGGGTCTCCTCTGCACTTCCCTGATGCCTCCTTGCCCTGGCTCTCATCAGCATGCTGTCAGATGATGATGCCAGCAGGGTTGAGGTGGGATTTCTGAGCTACTCGAGGTTCTGTGCTGAGAGCCCTTGACAGTATCTGGTCCAGTATGTCATAGAGGGCCATGTACAATGAGCTCTCCTGGAGCAACTGCTGGAGTCTTTTGCCTGCCTGAACAGTAGCCTCGAGTGCTTGATGCATTCCTAGCACTGGATCAGAGTCCAGCAAATACCCACATGCTCCAGCCTCTGTGAAGTTTCCTGGTAAGGGTATATGTTCCTGCCACTTCGGGAGAAGTCATGGAGGACAGTGTTCTCCAACCACACTTCGATCAGCACACAGGTGTGGTCCATGGGCCAGGCAGCTCTTGGAGCAAGATCCATGTTTGCCAGTATTGATCAAAAGAATGCAGTGGAAAGCTGTTCTGGTGTAGAAAGCTGTTCAAGCTGCTACCAGTGAAAACAAGGGAACAAGGACTTTTACAGATTGGTAAAATGCTATCCTCATGCTATTTTTAGTGAGCTTCTGCCTACCCAAGTAAAGAAGCACACTCCCAGCTGCGGTGTAGATGTACTCTAAGAAATGTGTGTCCTGTTTTTGTGGACTCCCTTTTGTACCACACTGCCCCTCCTCCCTACATCAACCACCACATCTTGCTTTAGTACTACTTTCTGTGGTTATGTCTACATTACAGCTGGGAGCACGCTTCCCAGCTTGAGTAGACAGACACACACTAGTTCTGTTCAAGCTAGTGTGCTAAAAACAACAGCGTAGCTGGGGGTAGCACCAGCAGCAACTCAGGTTAGCCACTTGAGTATGTACCCAGGGAGGGGATCAGGTGGGTTTGTACTCAGATCATTAGCCTGACTAGCCACCTTGCCACTCTTGGCTACACTGCTATTTTGGCTTGCTAGTTTGAGCTGAGCTAGTGTGTCTATCTATCCATGCTGGGAAGTACCCTTCCAGCTGAAGTCCAGGTGTTCCTCTATGGTTCTACTGCCATTGGCATAGTGGATGTGATCCTGGACCAACTCGTGCCCCTGTGAGGATGAACTGCTTCAGGTACAAAGTTCTTCTTATCCTCCTTAGTTCTCCTAGAAGCTGCTGTTACTATTCTGGGTAAGCTGAAAGTAGCCCAGTTCTGGAGTGCCCCGAGTGGTGCTTCTGTGAGCATATTCCACAAACACATACGTAAATTCCAGGCTGGGATTTACAGAGGTCTTCAAAATACCAACAAGGGATGTTTATTTGCCAAATCCAATCTCAAAATTCATTCCGTCTTTCAGAGAGAAAGAAAAAATATATATGCAGAAAAACACTTGGTTGATATAGTGTACATTATTTTAAAAACAGTGAGTTCATAGTGTCCTTTTAAGCTAAACAACAATGGAGATTAAAGAAGTCTTATATTAAGGCAGCTCTACACTAAATATAGATCCCTAGCTCTTTGCTAAAAAAGCTGAAACTAAAACATTAAAAGACTGTAGAAATCTTTCCTGATTCCACCCCTTCTCTTCCCAGCAGCTCATTACGATTATAAACTATAAAACTAGAAGTACTTATTAGAAACAGAAAATGTCTAAAATGTTTTAATTGCTGGGTAGTCACCTTACAACTATAAACATATTGGCTCATCACTCATGCTCATGTCACTACAAAGAACATTATTCCCAAGAACGCAAATCAAGTAAAGAATTCACCAGCTGTTGTCCCTGAATTTTTTCACCAGATGGCAGCAGGAAGACAATATAGTTAATTGGAAATGAGAGTTGAATGTTGAACCAACAAGAGGTCTAACTGCTGGATTTAATTTTGTTTAAAGTGTCTTGAATGATTACAACACAGACCAAAAGTAAGAGGTGGAAAATTTTCAGTTGACTCTTGTTCTCAACTATGATTTCTTGGAACAGATGACAAAGAGCAGATGAAGACAATCCTCTAGAACAAAAAATTTTCATGAGGTCTTGTGCATAGCTTTAGAACCTCCAGATTAATTCCTTTCTTAGTTCCCAAGGAAATAGGGAAGGCCTGAGGAAGTGACAACAGTAGCGGACAAATCACTAGTGAGAACTCCAATACTGGAATATGTTTTCAAAATTTTTTAGCTTGTTGTCTGCTCAAGCTACCTGGACTCCGAAACCACCCTGACCAAAGTCACTTATTAAAATCAAAGAGGAATGTCTGTTTTTATTACTGCCGATTACTCTTTCCTCCTCCTACCTCTGCATTCTCCACTTTGCTGATTTTGTGTTCTCTTGTTTCTCACTCTATCTTGTTGACTATTCCTTTAGTATCTCCCTACAGTGGTTCCTCATCTTCCTTTCCCATCTGTTGGAATGTCTTTAGTCCTCTAACTCTCCTTTTTCTGGATGACCCCATCCTCTCCTGCTCTTTCCATCATCCCCTTTGTATGGATGATTCCCTATTCTACCTCACTACTTCCTTCTCCTCTCAGTCCATTCTCACATCTCCAAATGCACTTTATACATCTCATCTTGGATGCTGACCCACCATCTCAAGTCTTTAAAAAAAAACAAAAAAAACTTATCTTTCTTCCTTATTCCTCTTCCTTCTATATCTCCAGGAAAAAACACTTTGTTTCGTGTCTTCCAGGCTCACTACTGGGGTCATCTTTGGCTTTTCACCTGTTCTCCCTAATTTCTAAACTTTCTCCATATTGTCTCTTATTACATCCTATCATTTCTTCCTCTTTAATATGACCAAAAACCACCACCCTTTCCTCATTCTCCACTGCTAAAATCATTTTCCATACATCTCTCACATTTCACTATTGTAATCCTCTCCACACTGGCTTTCCCTGCTTATCATTTCTTTCACTTCTAAATCCATCAAAAATGCCCCTACTAGAGTCCTCTTCCATCACTCTACTCACAGTATCCAGACCACCTCACATACCTAGCTTCTTGAACTGTCTGTGGTCAGACAACCTTCTCATCCCACCTAATCTTGCCTCAACTACTTTGCTGATCTCATTCCCTCTACAACAATATCTGACACTCCCAATCCTTCTCCCACTCTTAGCTTCACGAGACATCATGCTGCATCCTATGAATGGAAAATTCTTCTTTTTGTCCATCTAGCACCTTTTCTCTTCTTCAGATCCTTCCATTAAAACCTTCTTCCTCCAGGGAATGCTTTCTATCTTTGTTATCTCATCAGTAAATCGTCACATCCAACAGACACATGTGCCTGAATTACTGTCTTGCATAGATTTGTGTCTTCTTAGATTGTATAAACTCCTCAGGACACATAACATGCCTTTATTTACAGTGTGTTTGTAAAGACTGTGTCTACCTAGGGTGCTATATAAGTCAAGTTTAATAATTGCAGACCCAAATATTTTGGTGGACACAATGAACTAAGGCAAAATATCTCCCTTATCTCACACAGCTGAAGTGAAGGTCTACGTTTACTAAAGGTTGTATAGAAATACCACAAACAAATCTTAAATGTAACACCTTAAATTAAGGAGTAAAGGAGCATTCTTAGATTATATCTTCATTTTTATCTTATAGTTCCACCCAGTATTGTGCAATTTTTGACCAAGCAGAACCACAAATAGACACCTTCCACCAGATGCAACTGCTATTTTTTAAACTCTAAAATCATGTGGAATCTTTGTTAAAATAACAGGATATACACATGGCGCATCACAGCTCCCTTCAATTAAATACCATTTTGACCTTTTCCTGGAATTCTGAGTCCTACCAAAACTGGCTCTTTTTATGCTGAGTTTCCACTTGAAGTCTATTTATGTCATGCTGGTTACAGTATTGGTCAGGATCATAAAGAAAGCACTAAGCTTGCAGACACATGGATACCACATGAGTTGGTAAGATCTTAAAAACAGACCGCTTTTCAAAATGAACATACAAGTAGGGTCGCTTCTTCCCACTAGTCCCATTTCTTTATTAGAAAAGCTAATATAACAGCCAAGAGAAAGTGAACAAAATAATCTGCAAAGGCATATAATCAGATTAGATATAAAACAACTTTTTTTAAAAGATTAAAAAAAAAACGCTGGAGAAAGAATCAAGTTGAAGAAATAAGATAGGAAAGGAGTCCCCAATTAAACAGCCTGGAATATTTTGTTCAGTTTAATCCAATGGTGAATGAAGGGAAGTAGGTAAACTCTAGTACACAAATTCTGGTTTGTGGAGTTTATTTTTAGCTAAATAATAGCTTCATTTTTTAAGTGGTAAAAATAAAGTCTTGAATCAGTGTGTAAAAACTCACTGAGAGTCAGCCTGAGGGCTTGTCCACACTTATCAGGGGTCCCACGTGCGGCAATCAATGCATCGGCTGTCAATCTAGCAGATCTAGTGAAGACCTGCTAAATTGGCCGCCGATCGCTCTCCCATCAACTCCTGTACTCCACCTGAACGAGAAGCACAAGGGGAGTCGACGGGAGAGCGTCTCCAGTCGACACTGCGTAGTGTGGACCCCATGGTGGGTAGATCTAAGTACATAGCTGAAGTTGAGTAACTTAGATCAACTGCCCCCTGTAGACAAGGCCTGAGAATGAACACAGATGAGAAGGGACAGTATGACTTTATGTGGTATTTGAAGAGAAGGTAAGAATTATTTTTTGTGTTTATGTGTTGGCCTCTTAAAATATTTCTGAACATCCTATATGACTTAAAGGATTACCCAAGTCCTGTTTTGGTGTGGTTAACTGCCACTAGTACTCAAAGTTCTTCTGGAATTACACAACAATAAAATTAACCCTGTTAAAGCCTTATGTTCCTAAGGATGAGCTCCCAGGTACTATGGTACATCTTTAGATCTTACTGTTTCCATTTACAACCGATTTTCAACACTGCAAAATAGTAAATTTTAGCTTTTTTGGGGGAGGGGGGCTATATTTGCTAATTTTACACTATTTATATTAAAAAACACTCCTGTCAAATTTTGCTTCACCGTAGTTACCAAAAACTGGTTATTGGGTACATAAATGTGATCATTATGGTTATGATTTTACTAAAACTAATAAGGTTAGGATTAAGATTTTTAATCATCTAGTATCTTTAAAACTTTGTTTGAAATTCCTTACAATTTTTATTACAGGATATATTTGATTTAAAAAAAATTCAGACTTACCTCCCAAATGACCTTGTGCTCTCATTGTTGCTCTTTAAATATTAATAAATACAAATCATGGTAAAGAAAAGTCCACAACAAATAGCAGTAATTAACATGCCATTTTGTATCAACTTTACAGTAACCATTGACAATCAAAAGGATGATAACCTATGCACTATGTTCAAGTGCTTTTGAGCCAGATTTCAAAGTGAATGGAGACAAAACAGTAAGGTTAAAAGAGAGAAAAATATACTCAAAGGTCTATGGGAAGCTTTTCTACACAAGTGTATTAACTTCTGCAAAATCTGAGCTTTCATTTAAAAATAACACTAGGTTACTAGCCATTATGTTTGCAAAGATAACTTTCCAAATGTAAACAGACTATAAAGCAATCCAGGTCCTCAGCTGCTCACAGCTTTCCCAAACTGCAGCTTAGATACTGAACAGTCATGCCATTTTCCACGGCTGCTATCATACCCTGTGGACAGTAGTGAAACTGGTAAGAATCAGGTCAGTTTTACTTTACCACAGCTTGGAGATAGAAACAACAGTGGAATCAGACACTGGAGCTACTCACAAGAGGACCACCACTTAAAAAAGGAGACTGGGAAAGGAGTAGAAGAAAAAACACTTTGCAGCAGTCAACAGGCTGGCAAAGAGAATAGAGGAATAGCAACACACCTACCCCTCTCATATTAGTCAGGAGACTCTAGCATGGAAAGGCGAAAACAAGGCTAAAATACAGATATTTAAAAAGGAAGCAACGGTAAAATACTGCACTTTCTAAGAGCATTAAGAGTTTTCTTTACCACTACTGTGAACAGCAACTCTATCCTAGCTTTGCATTTGAATATTCACAAGGCCCTTGTGAATTCCATTGTCATGTAAAAGGAACGAAGTCTGCCCAAAGATATTATTCAAAGAAAAAACAGCGATGAAACTTACATTTTATATGACAAGCTTTATAGCATTGACCTAAATCAGTAGGTATATAGTGCTTGCATGTGAGGCTTCTGTTTTTCAGGGTTGATTTTTTGGGGTTTACTTTTAGCATTTTTTGAGTTTTATGTAGATGTCCAAAAAGCAGGTTTCTTCAGGGCTCTGTGTGTATATACTGTAATAAGTAAACTCTTTGTAATGTTCCCCAGTGCACTTTAGCATCATATTATTTCAAACAGAACTATGCTAAAGTGTGTGTTAGGGAACCAACTGGATCAACATGGTCTAACTAATGCACAATTGTAGGGATATTAAAGATGGTTTATATGAGAAATGATTTATTGATTTATTGTTAATTGGTACTTTATAACTTAAGGTTTATGTTAGAAATAAATTTGTGATTCCCAACATTTAGCCTCTAACCTGCAAGCCACCAGCTGTGTCTGTGTTAAGCCTGCTCAAAGAAATACTTTGTATAAAACTTGTTAAACATTAATTAACTCTAAGTAAGCCAAAACAGTAGCTGTTATAGTGTATAGATAGAGACCCCCACCCTCTGTAAGTTTTGATCTCACTTTATCTTTGCTTGTTAAAAGACAGGGAGTCTCACATAAATTGGTAACACCCCAAAAGGTAAAGAGACAATGAAATAGGTGTGATTAAGATAGAGAATGTATGTGAATGCATGCCTAGTTTAAACAATGAATGAATGGTTAGGGAGTCACCAGCCTGAAGAATTCAGTGTCGGCTGAAGAAGGTGTCAAGTGGGATCAACCAGATGACCCCCGGAGGGCAAACTGGAATCCACCCACCACACCTCAAAGGAAGGAAAAACAAAACATCTAATAACATGGAGCCAGCCACCTGCTGATTGATTTAGCAACAGCAAAATGAAGCAACTCTCATGAACTGACATAGGAATAAATTCCTATAAAACTGGACTCTAAAGACTGAGGACTTTGAGTCTATGGTTCTGCCGCCAGCCTCCAGGAGCATCAGATGCATCTGACACAGACTCGGCTCCATCCTCATGACCAAGATACCTGGCCAGTAACTTGGCATGAGCAACATCTAGGCTGGTAACTATAACATCTATACAGAACCTGAATGAATGATTGTGTGAATGAATATGCTGGTTTTTATTATATTGGTATAACACAATAACATGTTTGCATGCTTAAAACCCCCCCCACACCCCTATAGTCCACGTACTGCTCCGTGCAGACAGACCTTTAAATACAAAATATTTATCCAATAAACACTAGAAAAACACCTGTTTCTTTCATTTTCTTTTCTTCTTTTTTTAAACCATACACTTTTATCAGTGTCTTGTCTATTAAAACTGAAAATGTGAAGCCTTACTTGTAATTAATGAAGGACAATTCAGAAACAGCCACTATAAGGAATCTATCAATCATAAAGGCAATTAGTTCTTCGGAAAAAGTCTATGAATCATATACAGAGATACATAAATTTGCCACAAAACATTTATGCATGAAAATTCGTAAGTATGAAAGGTGAAAACTGTTTCAGAAAAAAAAAATAGTAATGATGCACCATTAGAACAAATACCAAACCCCTTTATAATTCAGAACTTCGGTACAATGCTTTCTGTTCTTGCAAAGACAATTCTTTGTAAATTTAATCGTTTAATCCCAATTATTCTTTTGTTTCCATCTCCCTCCCTGCCCTGTTTTTTTAAACTTAGTTCACGATATTGTAAAGGCATTCTATTTATTAAAACTAATTCAGCAGATAATTTAAGAACATGCTATCTCTCTCTCTCGATGCCAATGATATTTAAGCATACACCTACAGTTAAGCATCCGCTTAAATGCTTTACAGGATAGGGATGGACTAGTGAATCAATGACTAAAATTACCAATGTCAGAATGTCTTTAGGCTTGTAACCATCTTATATGAACATATACTGTAGCACTTTTCATGCTAGTATCTCCAAGGGCTTTGCAACATTTGTTAAACCTCACAACACCTGTGTATAGTCCTCATTTTACAAATTTGTACAGTGGATCACAGAGAAGTGCCACTACTAGGGAAGTGTGGATACAAGTGGCCTGGGTGAAACTAAAACAAACCGAGTCCTGACCTGCAGTCATCTGATCAAACAACTATACACAAGCGTCTTACTGCCAATTAGGATGTAGATTTGTTGTTACTGATTTCCAACCAGCTGGCCATAAACCCACACAAACAGTGAGTATTCTAAACCAAAACCAAATGTAAATAAACACAGCATTCTCAAGCCATGGTTCTTAGCAGCATGCATTTAGCGCTATAACATATCACGGAAAAAATCACTTTTAATTAATGTTCTTACAGCTTTCAAACTACCGATAAGCTTAGGATTTGAAACTAAATTCCCTCCTATGATATACTATAGAATTTACAAAGCTGGCACTTTGTAATAAGCTTTCAGATCACAGTTATTTATAGTCTATGCTTGCCAAAAATGTAAAGAAAATAACTAAATATCTGTAGTGTATGAGTGCAGCTATTTATTTACATTTTCAATTAGCAAAAGACATTCTCATGCCCCTTTCTCTTTCACTGATGACTGTATTGGCAAAAAGTAAAAAACTGTTAATTACCCAGTACAAAACTTTTAGTTATTAACATCCCCCTGCATGTGGCTTTTCAACAAAAATTTGAAAATGTAAATATTCATCTGTCAGAATCCATTGTCACACTCTCTCTGCTGCTTCCATAATCCATATGTTATGTGCACAGCAATAAGGATAACATGAACGATAAAGACAATAAAGGCAAGACACATACATAAAGAAAAATAAATAAAACAATCCATTCCCAGTCACGTTAGTAGTAATCTTGTTCTCTTTCTTAACACTAACTTGACTAATTTTTACATAAATATTAATAATGTTTTACATTTAATACCTTTTCAAACATGTTCATCTCCTAGCCATCCAATGTTCTCTAATGAAAAGAGCAAAAAACTACCGGTTACGAACAAATGTTTTTTTACAACTCTTATAACACTCAACTTTTATTTTTAAACTTCTTATACAAGCTTAAACAGAAAACTAACCTCCTGAAGTTACCAATGATTTTGCCTTAGTAGAAATAATTATTTTTTTTCATTTTAGGTCATACAAATGTGAAGCAATATATTTGTCGAGTTTCAGAAATTGTTTTAGATGTGTGGAGTTATTCTGAATGGAATTATATAACCTATCTCACTTATGGCACTGAGTTTCTTGCCGTCAAATATAGACAGATTGCTGTGATTTCTCTACATTCTGTATTTTCTGTGTTATGCCCCACTGTATACCAAAAACTATTTTATACATAGCCCTTTACCAAACTGATAAATAAAAAAATATTTTAAATGACAGGTGTTAAAAATGCACATAGCTAATAATAGTTTACAGTATGTGCGCATCCACATAATATACACGTGCTCACTCTCTCTTTAGAAGTCCTACTCCTTCCCTGGAGAATTTCTTACCAAAAACCACCACCAACTCAGTGATTGTCCTCTTTGTCCACAATCCAACTCTGCAAGGAAACCTAGCCAAATGTAATTCTAATACAATAACTGCCAATATATATTTCCCACAATTCTACTTAACAGACTTATGAATTGGTACATATATATATGAATCCAAAAATATGAATCTTCACTTTATCTCTACCCTAGTGAAATCCTAATTTGTTTCCAATTTAACTTCCATTTTAACCAAATCCTACTGCCAGATTTAAGGATATTGGCTTCTCTGAGTATCCAATGTGTTAGCAAAAACAGTTTAATCCATTACCTTGTATTATTAACACTTCACACACTAATACTTAGCAAGGAGCAAGAATAAATTACTCTCTCTCTCTCTCTCAGGCACAAATTTGAATCCATGATGATACTGTAATTTCTTTATTATAGTTTTCAATTATTTTGTTTCTCTGTTTTGGAAGGCTAAAGGGATATCAGACATGATATTGAGAAATAGTGTAAATAAAGTATATTTGCTCTTTCTTCATAGATAGGAGGGTAGACAAAACAGAATTCTGAAAATCTTTTAAAAATACCCTTGGTGTTTATGGTATGTACATAAGAATTTCCTCTAGGCTGAATATTAGAATACGTCAATGTCACGCAGCTGCAAAAAAGGCTAATATGATTCTGGAGGGGGGGTGTGTATTGACAGGAGTGTTGTATACAGGGGTGGCTCCAGGCCCCAGCACGCCAAGCGCGTGCTTGGAGCGGCAAGCCGCGGTGGGGGCTCTGCCGGTCGCCAGGAGGGCGGCAGGCAGGCAGCCTTCCACGGCATGCCTGCAGAGGGTCTGCTGGTCCCGCGGCTCCGGTGGACCTCCCGCAGGCGTGCTTGGGGCAGCGAAATGTCTAGAGCCGCCCCTGGTTGTATATAAGACATGGGAGGTAATTATACCACTGTACTTGGCACTGCTGAGGCTCAGCTGGAGTACTGTGTCCAGTTCAGGGCACCACAATTTAGGAAGGATGTGGACAAACTGGAAAGAGTCCAGAGGAGAGAAACAAAAATGAAGAATGGTTTAGCAAACCCAACCTCTGAAGAAAGGTTGAAGAAAAACAGGGCATGTTTAGTCTTAAAAAATGAAGACTGAGGGGTGACCTGATAACAGTCTTCCAATATGTGAAGGGCTGTTACAAAGAAGACAGTGATCAAATGTTCTCCATGTCCACTAAAAGGTAGGACAAGAAGCAATGGGCTTAACCTGCAGCATGGGAGATTTAGGTTAGCTATTAGGAAAAAAACTTTCTAACTATAAGGGCAGTTAAACTCCAAAATAATTTCCAAGGGAGGTCATGGAGTCCTCATCTCTGGAATCTTTTACAAACAAGGTACCTTTCAGAGAAGAGATTAAAATATGTTTGCATTTTTTGTCCAGTCTAATAAATAAAATATCATGAAGGGCCAAGCAGAAGTTACTGTATACATCAGAGCAATCTCTTACCAATGACTTGAGACCAAATTCTGCTTTAAGTTACGTATATGTAATTTGATTTATGCATGGGGACTCATCTACGTACAGAGCCACATTAACTTCACAGGGACGCTGCACAGGTGCAAGTGTTCCTTTTTACTGTCTACAACAGAGTGGCACAAGCATAACTGAGAGCAGACTCTCATTACTGACTTTTTCAATTTTACAAGAAAATTGTTCTCAAAATACCGTACTTTGAAAGGGTATGAAAAAAAATAATCACACTAGCTCTCTCTAAATTGGTCTTTTGTGATCCCAAAGCTTTTAATCTAAAATGTCACATATTTAATTCACATTTTCATTTGTAATCTACAGATAAGAATACCTGTGATTTGCAAAATCACTTACATTAACACCAACTAGCATGCTGAACTTGAAATGCAGAATTAAGAGCAAAATACAGGCAGCATTGTTCACCAAAACTTGGCAAAATAACCCATTAAGAACTGTACAATGTTCTATTGTAGGAAAAAGAACAAGTCCTCTTCAGATATTGGTGGTGAAACATCCTTAAATACACCAAGTGTGTGTATATAAAGCCAAGGACACTTTTTTCTTGGTGAAAATGAATAGCGTTTTTGTCAGTATTCAGATTAAGGTAGTAAATCATTTATGGAGCAAATTAAAATTAGCGCACAACTCACAGTTGCTATTCTTGTTTGTACTCCAGTAGCACTCACAATATGCTAATCATTGTTATATGCATAAAAGGAAGATACACTCTTGCTCCAAAACACTTACAATCTGTGACCACAGTCTTGCAAACATTTATTCATATGCTTTATTTTAAATCATGGGGACTACTCCTCTCTGAATTAGCACATATACCTTGATCCTGCAAATATTGACTCAGAAGATATAAAACACATGAAGGATATAGAGAGATACAATCTAAACATCTTTATATGGATATATTATTAAATAAATACAACTTTTGTAACTATACATTATGCAATAAACACATGAATTATGCCTGGCCTCTTCAACCCTACCCATTATTAGTTGAGTAATATATTGTAGGAGTCACAGAAGTACACCTCTACCCCGATATAACGCTGTCCTTGGGGGCCAAAAAAATCTTACTGCGTTATAGGTGAAACAGCGTTATACTGAACTTGTTTTGATCCGCCAGAGTGTGCAGCCCGCCCCCCGGAGCGCTGATTTACCGCGTTATATCTGAATTCATGTTATATCAGGTCGTGTTATATCAGGATAGAGGTGCAGTAGATCTGGAAGAGGGATTTGTAGGAGAAGGTGGACATTACAGATCAGGTGAAGGCCTTATGGAACATCAATTAAGGCAGTAAAAGGACCGGTTACACTGTAGATCTTGATTCATTAGATGGGTTTTGCACAAAACCCAGTTTTCCTCACTGTACACTGTGAAAAGTGTGATACATGCCACTTTTTCGGAGGAGATTAGAAAGGTTTGCTATGCTCTGCTTGCAACCTGATATTTTCACACATCGTTCAACTTCAGAGTTGTACCAAAAAGGCGGCTGCTAAACTATGTTCAAATAGAATTGGTGGAACTCACAAAATTAGGATGGCAGTTCTTGATACTTCATAGTCACATCACAAATCAGAACACTTAGTAAAACCACTAAACTCTCTGAGGCTCTGGAGTTTGAAGGCCAAAGGTTATCCATGTGTTTTAGCTATGCTGCCACAAGCTCCAATTAGCATTACACCTTGCTCACAAAAATGCAAGCCCAGGAAAGAATGCAAATGTTATAAACAATGTTAATGTAAGAATGCAAATGTTATGTGCAAAAAATAAATAAATAAAAAGCATGAGGACAATCAGCATTCTACCATGACTGAAATAGTATTTATTTAAATTTTTCCTTTTCTTGCAAATAATTTGTAATAAGAATTAGAACTTCACCACTCATAGAAAATAGAGTTATATAAAAGATCTATGAGATCATCCAAATTTCTCCCTGTAAATAGTGTGACCTACATTGGACTTTACAGATAAACAGAGAACTCAACTGTTTTAAGAATTGTTTTTACGGAAACTATCCATAAAAATAGCTACAGAAGTGTCTAGTATTCACATAAAATTGAGTGAAAAAATAGTGTACCATTAAGGCTGAAATTTTTTACTAACTGCAAAATAATAGTGAGATTTACCACAAATGAATTTAATTTACTTCCCATCAATACATATTTCTAAAAAGGTTTATTGTGCTAATAATGGTGCCGTTCCCTGCATTTTTACATTCACAAAAGCGATATTTAACCATATATAAAAGCATACTGTAAATTAACAGAATAGTAGTTGAGTATATTTATAAAATATATTATAACAGTTCTACAGTTCCAATACTAACACACTCATACGATCATATATTGATTATTCATCAATTTAATTTTGCCCAAACAAGTGGAACCATATTGTTCCTTAGCATGACCAATGGCAGTTTACTATGCAAGCTAATAATTGTATGTTGATCTAATTCTTTTTGGAACAAAAATAACTTAATTTCCATGTATATATTTAACTGCTATGGGCTTCTCGTTACTTTTATTAAATGAACTATGCCATACAATTCCTTGGCATTGCTCAACAGTACTTGGGAGCTGGCTTAGAGATTTCATATTGTCACCTGTATTTTTAATTTCTCTCTCCTTGAGAAATGAAATGTTATTTAATCCTCTGGTAAGGTAGTGAAGATACTTTAAAGTGTAAAACTATTATCCTTTGGGTGGGGTACTCTCCCCATTTTCAGCTGTAACCTCAAATACTGAGATGGCAAACCCTGAGGGCACATCTACAAAGCAGCCAGGAGCATACTTCCCACTATGGGTAAACTGACACAGGCTAGGATAGTGGGTATCTGTCTACTCACATTAGGAAGCATACTCCTAGCTGCTGTGTAGACATACCCTAAAAGTCACTCCAGAAGATTGTGATGCTCAGATAATCTTGCCATTAATCTCTGCTTTAATCACTAACAACCAAATGAATACACTAACATTTATAGCAATCTTTACATCACTTCACTCTACTACTGATGTGTCAGGTTTAGTCTACAAAAATAGGCCTTGCACAGTGCAGTATAATGAAGTCAGTCAAATAGGGGACAGGAATCCCCTCATCACCAATCAAAATCACCAGATTTAAAAGCTAACGCTAGTCCTCTCGGTTTGACTCAGGCTGCATATAATAAACTGTCAAAAAGGGAACCAGAAATAACATATCATCAATCAGGCTTTTATGTGCAAAGGGCCATATCAAGCAAGGTGCTGAGCACCTGGAAACCCAAAGTTGAGAAGGCTCAGCACTTTCCAGACATAGCCTTTTGTGCATAATAGTACAATTATACAACAAATTCCGGTTCACATTTTGACAAATTTATCACATGCAGTATTAGTCAAACAGAGTGGGCTAGACCTAGCTTTTAACTCTATTGATTTTGATTAGTGACTAGGGACTCGTCTCCTACAGATGTCTGACTTTATTACACGGCACTATAGATAAATTGTTGTTGCAGGATAAAAGCTGACATATTAATGTGGTACAAAGTGAGTTCAACGGGAGATGAGGATACTTGGCTCCTGGCAGGATCAGGCACTATGTGTAAAATATTCTATAAGCCGAGCTCTGTGCAGTTTTTGTGTAATAGGAACATGAGTGGTGGAGTATGGGGAGACAATATGAAATAAACTGGAGAAAGGCCTCAAGCAACTTGACTGGGATTTTCAAAGTTGCTTAAAGTATGTTAGAAGTCCAACTCCCAATGAAAAGCAATGGCAATTGGGTGCCTGACTCTTTTAGGCTATTTTCAAAATTCTTGAGACAAGAGTGACATAAGGAAGTATTCTTCTCCACCTCCCAGGGCTGTGTAATAAAGAGGTTAGAAATTAAGGTTTGAAGTTTCACAAATACTGTATCATAGGCAAACAATTCCAAAAACTGCAGTTTACAATTGCTTATTAAAAACTGCTATGGCAAGAATTCCTCATAAGTTCTGAACTTTAAAATACTGCAGATCTTTGCCAGTAAATCCCATTGCACAAATACTATGTACTTAAAGCTCCAAAACATCAAGATGATTAGACTTACAATCACTGGAGAACTTTTGTATCCCTCAGACTTTAAGCTTACAATCAAGTAAACATGTTCCACACAATGTTCAGCAATCAGAAAGCATTTCGGACTAACTTTATTAGTATGAAACATTTCTCAAATAACTTTCATACATTTAGCAAGATACTGTTGATCCTGGAAAAACATAATTGACATTTGTAAGAGCTGTATCTGTAAAAGACCATGGGAATTATGGTATTAGCTTGTATTTCTGGCTATTTAATTATGTTTTTTACTGATACAAAAACAGACTACTCAACCCACCTGACTATTTTTAGAATTTACAGTATTAATCCAGAGACTGAACCTTCAGTTCTTACATTCTAATCAGATAAAAAACTGAATTTTCCTTGAATGTCACGGCTCAAGTTTGTCTGGCGATAAACTTTATGTTTTGGGATTTACTATTAACTGTGGAACATATTCATACAAGGTTATTTGTTTATGTAACACATGCCAAAAAAAAATTAAGGTAAATAAAGCTATTCTTACTAGATTTTAAGTATCAGGGGGTAGTCGTGTTAGTCTGGATCTGTAAAGGCAGCAAAGAGTCCTGTGGCACCTTATAGACTAACAGACGTATTGGAGCATGAGCATGCATCCGACGAAGTGGATATTCACCCACGAAAGCTCATGCTCCAATACGTCTGTTAGTCTGTAAGGTGCCACAGGGCTCTCTGCTGCTTTTACTAGATTTTGTAACAGATAATCTTAGAAAAAACAGGTTAACTACAGGACAAAGATACACAGGTTTCATAAAGTTTTCAATATTTATAAAAATCATAGCTACATATTTTCTTTAGGTCTAAGAGTTCTGATGCAAATGTGAATCCATATCACCTTACCAAAGAAGAGTTATATGCAATTCCAAAGTATTTCTCCTGGATTCATTCAAATAATTTTATTTCTGGAATGGGGCGGGGGAAAAAACAGACTTCTATTTCACTCACCCACCCATCCACTTTTTACTTCTCCTTTCACCTCACTCTGGAACCCTAGATATTGAGGAGAGCTGTCTGGAAGATGACTATTCACTTTTGCAGCAACACTTGAAATGTGTTTTAATTTCTCATAAAACAAAAACAGTCCATTGAATATCTAGATCTGCATCTCTATAGCCTGGGGGTTAAGGCACTGGCCTGGCATGTATGAGACCCAGATTCCAAGTCCTCACTCTGCCTGAATCAGAGCAGTTTTTCCATCCCTAATCACCGTGAATCAGACAGAGCAGGGACTTGTACTCGGCCTTCCCCATCCCAGGCCTGTGCCCTAACCACAAGGTTTCAGAGAGAGAGAGAGAGAGTGTCTCTCTCTCTCTCAAAACTTTCCCAACAGAACTTTCATCAAAACAGACACATTTTGACAAAAGAGCCTAGTTTGATGACATTTCATTTAGTTGAAAGTGTTCTGACTAGTTTTAATATTGAGTAACCTGTGGCAGTGGAGCTGGGACAGAAGATAGTTTGCAGTGGGGTTAAACCAGACAAAGGATGTTTGCATTTAATGTTTTAAGGCCATAAAATTAATTACATTAAGAAAGCAAAGAGAAAAAAGAATCCTTAACATTAATAAGACATTCAAGGTCAAGAGGTTTGGGGATCTGAGGTGGGAGGAAGATTATGTGTTGTGTTTGAGCGTTTCAAATGCAATTGCTTGTGTCATATTTAGATCTTCTGCTCTAGTCAACATAGATAATAAATCATATTTTATTAACACAGTTTTCACTGGAGCACATTTCCATATATAGCTGATTCTGTAAATAAAGTATATTGGGGGGGAATAAGTCCTACAAATCACTGCCAGCTTTATTAATCCACATAAAAATAATTTTGGAAAATAAAATATTAATATTAAAAGTATTCTGTTCAATTTAATGATCAATATCTGAGGTAATTTTTACTTACTGAAATGAAGTATGATACAATCGGGGGAGGGGAAGAGTCTTACTATTTTTGTGTTCACTTTTCATGGAAGAGACTTTTGGATACCCTGGTGAGGGCCAACATTATGAATCTCTTGCTGTTTTAAGTTGAGACACTTGGGTCTTTTACTCAACCGTTACAGCTAAGATTCAAGTCGAACTGACCACGTAACACATTCAGAGGCAAGCCTCAGGCTTTTCAAGTCAGTGTGGTTCATCCCACATATTCCCTTTCCTTTTTTGAAATATCTAAATACTGCATTTTGTTTTGCTTTCAAAGTATAAATACAATCTGATCTGGCATGGACATTTAATACAAGGCCCTCAGAATGAAATCAGGAATATTATGAACCTAAAACTTGATATTACAAAGTTTTAAATTCCCCAAACCTCTATTTGTATATGCAAATTCCCACTGACTTCAATGGGATTCTACATGTGAGTAAGGGTCACGTGGATCTCTTTAAAGGACCAGGGTCTCAGACTAACTACTAGCATCATGTGTACATTCATATTCATGTATTGGTTCAGACACGATACACCAGGAATCAGCAATCTTTGGCGTGCGGCCTGTCAGGGAAAACCGCTGGTGGGCCGGACCAGTTTATTTACTCAGACAGAATTCCCATTGGTTTCCTGAGTATGGATTAAGTAAGAAGTGAAGGATGACTCTTGGTTTCTGTCTATCTGGTGAGTAGGATGTACTGTGGAGTCACTGTTGGTTTTTGAAGATGGAAAAAGAAATAGGTGAGAGGTTTTTGGTTTTTTTGGAGAGTTAATTTTTGTCATAATGTTCCAGTCAGCTCATGTTAGTATCAGTACCATCTTTGTTCTCATGGCTGTGTTTGCAATCACCATCTATGATCTGGTGAGCAAACTGCTCCCTGACTGTGGTCAGTGCTATAAGTAGGCCAGCCAGCAGTGATGAGTGTATACTAATTGATCATGCTTTTATCTGCAACAGGTTACAGAATCGACAAAGAGTTCTGTGGTACCTTATAGACTAACAAACGTATTGGAGCATGAGCTTACAGATGCTTATAGGTTACAGATTGAACATAAAACACGGCTGCAATAAAAGCTTGTTTAGTTAGCAATCTTCAAAAACAAACAGGAAATGGTGAGCGGTGGGTGATAAGTGTCATTATTTACTTGTTCAGATCGCTCATGGTTTTTCCTGATTTTTAGTTTCTGTGACATCTCAAATGAGCAAAATAGAGAAGAAGAAAAAAAATGAGCAGGCCCAAACCCTCATGTAGTGAAGCATCTGAGAACCAGCCCAAAGCCCAAGAGGGACAGAATGACCGACTGGGGATGTCCCAGGATTGAGTCAGGAGCACCATGCCAGGAAGGAATCACCTGAGAAGGACAAAATAGAACTGGACCCAGTATCACTGTCACCCAGAAGTGCATGGGACAGAGAACTGAAGCTTGTAACTTTGCATTGAGAACAAAGAGGAAGGCTGGAGCTAGTTAAGAGGGGAGACTGTAACTCTGTGTGCATTGACAGAGAGCGGCAGAAGTGGTTACCGGAGGGGTTTGTTAGGGAAATTTCACTGGCACATTGCTTGGCATCTATCCTTTTATATTGTGGTACTTTGGGTCCTCGTGTTGGATCAAACCTGTTTTATCACTCCCCCAATCTTCTCCCCCGTTGTTTTTCTCCATCCATCCCTCTGTAAATAAATATTTCCCTTTCTTAGATTTGTTGTACTATTCCACGCCCTCCCACTTCCTCATCCTTACAAATAAGGGGAAAAAATCTTTGGCCCACTGGTTTTCTCACATCTTTCAGAACGGTCAGCCATGGGGACTTCCTCTCTGGATGTCATTGCACTGACTTATACATTTTCTTCCCTAGGAATAACTCACTCCTGTGTCCATTCCAGTCATTCCCACAAGCCTTATGCCATATAGCAAAAAAAGATGCATGCAGTCAGACTCCCACGGGGAAGGAGGAAGGCTTAGTTACAGGAAAGATAAAAATGTATATGCAAACTTTCCTGAGCTCCTGTACCTTACACACACAGACTGACTGATTTGTTTTAAGAGACATTTCCTAATCAAAACCATGATAGAAAATACATATAGCTTTTTTTTTGGAAATCTATACAACAGCAATTACAATTCATCTTCTTATTGCAATGTCTTCCTTTTTTTCGTACTCCTACATACAAAATATATTTTAAAATTTCTGTGCGGTTTTCTTATTGTCTGAAAACCAGTCTGTTTTTATAACTTAAGAAAGGAAGCAAAACATTTAAGCTGTGTTAAATAAGCAGTATTGCTATATAGCAATCTCTTTAAGAAATCTGTTTCTTTCAGTACTTGTCCTAATTGTTACTGGCTTTTTTTTTTTAATAAGTCTTTTAAAATTTAAACAGTCATTTGCCCACCTTTAAATTAAAGGCAGTTAGAGGATCCCATTAAACAGGTGCTGTATTTTAGTCCCATCTTCTAGGATGACGATTTATTCTTATTATTAGTTCTTCCAGATCTTATAATACCCAGAGGTCAGGCAGGTCAACAGACAGTCCAGATCAATGGTCAAAATTCACACAAGAGGTCCAAAAGCCAGGAGATCCAGTCCAAGGGGCATGTACGGCAAGGTAGTTGGCAGGGTCAGACAGGATCTGACTAGCAACTAGAGGGCAATGGCTTATTCCTCAGTCAAAGTCAGAAAGAAATTTATATATGGTCACCAACCAATCAGGGTCAAGATCATGTGGCCAATCAGGAAGCAAGTCACAGAACCATGGAGGCTGGCCCACCAAAGTCTGTGAATTTCTTGGTCATTGGATGAGTTGGCATGGCGTGACAGCCAAGGCTGCTTCCTAGTTGGCCTGGGTTCAAGACTAGGATTTGAGAACAGGTCCTGAGAGATCTCAATCTCTCAGCTACCTGAACTTCCAGCATTTTGCTGAAATATAGGTAAGCTTTACATACACCAGACAACAAAGTGTACTATATTTTAGAGTGAAAGTGTAATTGTTCAATATATAATACTGCTCATTTTAAAAATACACCCACACACCACCTGCAGCTGCCCTGGCCATATCCCTTTTATTGATTTTACTTAGTGCTGAAACGGTTGGGACTGCATTTACCTTTTCTCACTGATGTGCATGGGGCTGGCGACCCCCTCTTGCCCTAGTCCCACCACATGGTTAAAAAAAAAATGATGTAGTATTAATATGACCCTGAAAGATATTTGATAAGGTAAATATATTTAGTGCTTGCAAAGTCTGACACTTCCTTTCCTATCCTTCTCCCCTCCTCCAGCAGACCACCCAGGTATTGAAGCAAAATACTAATTAGCTTTAAATACCAATTTGAAAAACACAGGAACTTCAGGGCCATATGGATTTTAAACACAGTTCCTTGAGGCTAACTGAGAACTGTACTGTACAACCAGAGATCAACCACTTGACTGGTTAGCAATACAAAATGTTTGGACTTTTTAAAAGTGTCAGTTTTATGAAGCTGTAGTTACAAGCATGGTCTAAAACAGTCATTATTTCATCTTTTTCCAAACCTATTTCATAGCTATATTAATTATACAGAAAGTAGTAAACATAATGTTGGGGGGGGGGGGCAAAAGGGAGAAATCTGTCTTTTATAAATGTAATACAAACTATCCATATTTTTAGTTTAATAACGTTTCTTGCCACTACGTTCAAAGTAACAGTCTACTTTCATGCATATGAGTTTCCACAGGAAATCCTGCCCTTCGTTCACTCTTATCCCTACAGAAAGCAATTTCCTTTAATTAGAACAGAAACTGTGTTTAGTCCTATGCAGCAGTGAATATACTGAAACACTAAATATAGATTCTCAAGGAATGAAACATTAGGCAGAAAGCATAAGCTAGAAACATTAGTATGCACTATGTCAGATGGTGCGTACTATGTGGAAAATTGCAGTGAATTTGAGAATGCAGATGCTATGTTAACAGAACAGAAACTGCAGATTAATTAACTCTAGTGGAGATCATACAGATTTTCCTCACTGCTGAGTGCTTGATGAAATTAGTGTCTTACTACAGATGGCCACTTAAAGGTTTGCATCCCCTGCACGTTACTTTTCAGTTTATTTGTTGCTTTCCACAACCATGGAAATACAGCTTAGCTAATACACGAGGTTTCATTACAAAAAAAAAAAAAAAACAACCACAACAACAACATGCACAATGGGCCTATTTCTGTCCTCCAAAATGCACATCTAACTATTAAACTCTATGAGAGCTGCATGGATGTATAGCCTACTGAATACAGAACTGTTCCAGTATAGTTGCCTCACACATCTATGTGTGTACTGCAGAATTATTTTATTCTGACTTTAGCTGTAGATAGTTAACAGTGCATGTTTTTATACAATGCCATTAAAAATAACTCTCTCTCCCACCAAATAACATTATCTGCCAACCACAGAACACAGTGAATAATTACCTAATATAGCTTCTTTTAAACAGTCTTTGCACGACCCATTTGTCCCTGTTACATTTTTGAGTTTTGGAACTCCCACGTACTATATCAAAACAAATCCTTGAAACAGAATCATTGGTGCCCATCTCCTTCTCTCCAATCCACTTAACATGGATCTGTTTGCTGTGCTATTTGGAACAAATATGGCAAATTCCTGCAATATCCTTGGGAGATCTTATTGAATTAGGTTTAAGTATCTTTGGGGTCCATTTTATTAAATGGTTTATGTATTACAGATGTGAGACCTGGAGGTTCAAAGGAGTATACTGAACAATGTGCCCCATACAAGAATGGACTCTTGCAACAAAGAGTGTTGTTTACCTGGGCAATATCCAGGCAGAGGTGAACGCAAGTTCCACATCTCCAGTTATACAAAAATCCACCTTTTTGAAGCTATACCTTGAGGGGGGGGGGGGCACTGTCTGCTAATCACTTGTTATATGAGCCCAAGAGCAAAGGCACAAGCTGTGTAAAAGAAAAACTGAATTATTCACAGAACTTCTGGTTCTGAATCTAAGGGTACGTTTACACTACCCGCCAGATCGGCGGGTAGTGATCGATCTATCGGGGATCAATGTATCATGTCTAGTGTAGACACAATAAATCGATCCCCAATCAGCCTGCCATCGACTCCTGTACTCCACTGCGGTGAGAGGCAGAAGTTGAGTCGACGGAGGAGCAGCGGCAGTCGACCCGGCGCAGTGAGGACGCGAAGTAAGTTGACCTAAGATACGTTGATTTCAACTACACTATTCTTGTAGCTGAAGTTACATATCTTAGGTCGATTCCCTCCCCTCCCGCCCCCCCCAGTGTAGACGAGTGACACCTACCAGAGCCCAAGACTGGAGTTGGGGTAACCTCTGGAAAGCTCTTTACCATGTGTGTAGGTTCTTTTATGGTTTTAATATGTTTTCTCTGTAATGCTGTCGCCGTAAGAATACATGTGCTAGTTTATAAAGAGCTGTGAAGTAACTTATAACTGCCGGCCATTGTGCTGTTCATAGCTTCTGGAGAGTGCCTTGGGTGGACCACAAGGGGGAAACACGGGTGTAGTTGCACTGAACTGTGATGCTATAGTAGACCAAAAGCTATAAAATGGTGGTGTAACACCTCTGTAGAACTGGGAGAAATGAGAATACAAAGTTGTACATGCAACAAACATTAAATAAAAGACTAATTTAATTTAAGCAGTTTTCTTAACTGAATCAATAAGAGGAATTCTGCAAGGTAATATAGGCTGAGCATTCAGACTTATAATTTGTTATAAAATTTAAATTGACAGAAATGTTAATTAAATGGACATTTTTTCTAATTTAATCATTCCCTCTCGTGTACCCTAAAGTAAAAACATGACAGCAATGTTCTAACGCAGGAGGCTGGAACCTGAATTTTAGTTATGTGCCAGCAACTCCCCCAGCTAGATTGGAAGCACTTGTAATAGCAGCACTACAGCTGATACTTGGACCTACCAGTGACCTCCTGGTTAGCGTTTCATGTTCCCCAAACCACTCCTTTCTCCAGCTAGAGTGGGAACATCCCTGACTTCCTTAGCTCTCTGATCTCTTAACACAAGAATAGAGCCATCTTCCCAAGCTGAAACTGTATCCGAACACACACACATGCAGACATCCCTGCCCCCAAGAAAAACAAGTTTTAAAAAACCCAAACAAACCAGGAATTGAAATTGGGACCTGGTGCTCCAAACAACCCAGCTCTGCAGTGCCATAGGCCTTGCTGGGATCATCCCCTTCCTCAGGCTCTGAATGGTAATGTCAGCATCTGCAGTGCTTGTCTTGCTGGTAGCTTAATGTATGTGTGAAGATTTCTGTGCTAGCAGATCTTGCTGCTGGTAACATAACTTCTGTGAAGGTAGCTACTCTCAGAAAGTGAAACTATTTTTTCCTGCATTCATAGTTCAAGGTTAGTGAAATGCAGAAAGTAAATAATTAGCATTAATAGTGGAAGGGGTAGTTTTGATTTTATATTCTGTCAGTTTTAATCTCATGTTACTAGTAGCATAAAGGAAGATATTGTTTGATTAATTATAATTTAAATAGATATTTTTCTTTTGAACAACAAAGTAAAGGCCCAGTCCAGCAACCTTTGCTCATGCAAAGTGGTCCAATAAAGAAGTCCGGAGTTAGAATTATTACGGTACACCTGAGTTACAGGATAAGGCCTTATTTGTTCCATAATCCTTCCAAACATATTTAAATGAGACATTTACTGATTGGTAAATTTAAAGAAATGGATGAGAAACGATTCCCAGAACAAACTTCATTGTATTTAGAAATACAGAAGTTTCTACACATACTTGCAAGAAAGATAAAAAACCTTTCAATTTGACTATTATACTATATTTTAAACAGGTGTGTTATTTCTACCATGTTGGATAATTAATTTACTATATTTTTTTAATCCTTTCCTAGTCTCATTTAAAAACTATTACAAATTTCCACAAGTAATCCATGTAAATTCAATACCCGTTCCCCTTTGGAAACTATGAACATGTATTTTAAATTCTAACATTAATACAATTGGAAGTAACATGGTGCATTACATAAAAATTGAGGGGTTCAATCAGATGATTGGATTATACCTACAGCCACCAGGGGGTGTATTAAAGCTTTCATGGCACACAGTAACAACCTATAACATCAACACTATGTGAATAATAATTTTGTTTTAATACTCTTGATTGCTATGAATTTTTCTTGGAATTCTCTCTTTTTTGGTCTTTCAGCTCATCTTTTGAAACAGCATCTATTCTTCTGAATCACAAAGCAAAATCTAGTAGGAAACACTTAATCAAATGACAATTTCAGTGACAGTGATCAAATCATTAAACAAGCAACATAAATCCTTGAAGTTGTATTATTTACAATATAAGGTTTCAACCCAGCAAAAAAAACCACATACACATGAGTTCAATGGGACTGCTCACTTGCATAAAGTTAAGCCTATCCTTGTGTCTCTGCAGACCTTGGGCCTAAATTATTTAGTTCCTTAGATTTATACCAAATAAAGATGGCGGGTAACGTTACTTAGTAATCAGAGCACTTGGAAATATATTTGTTAGCTTGAATTGAATGCCTTCAAATGCAATTGTTTACTTGAGAAACTAAGACTAGTGCCATTTAACACACACAAAATGTTTGTAGCAAATATTTTGCAGGCTTTTGTTGATGCAAAGTATTATCTTCAGGGCTGTCAGCTCTCAGTTTATTCAGTGTCTTGCAATATTTGGATCTTTTTCAGAAAGCCATGCTCCTCGAGACAAGTGATTCAGTGAGAACCCAGTTTTCAATATTTGGGAAATAAAGTTATTTTCTATCCCTCATATTTGTAGAGAAAAAGCTTGAAAACATGAGTCAAGTGCACCCTAAAAGCATGATAGGCAGAGATATCAGAGGAATGGCAGTCTAGCCATTCTTAATTTTTTTTCTAGACATTACAGAAAAAGTGAGTTTTGAGGAGGAGTTTTAAGCAGGACAATGAAGGAGCAGACCCCAAGTCTGAGGGTCAACATGAGAGAAAGTGTGAAGATGCTTGTTTCAAAACTTAATAAATGAATGGTGGAAGATGGCACTGGGCCAATCAGAGGCAGGAGTTGACTTTTTGATAGTGAAAGAGATGGTAGATAAAGTGGGAACAGACTGTGAAAGGCTTTGAAAGTGAAGACAGGTAGCTTAAGTTTGATATGATAGAGAAGGGAAACACCGTGGTGGAGGGACACAAAAAGAGGAGCAACACAATCAAAGTGATGGTCAAGGAAAATGATCTTTGCAGCAAGATTCGGAATGGATTATGAGTGAGGTGAGATTGCATTTGTCAAGGCCAAAGAAAAGGCTCTTGCAGTAACTGAGATGTCAACTAACCGCAGCCTTGGCTCCCCCCCCCCCCCCCCCATAAACTTCCTCTGCACTGCCCTTGTGAAACAAAGTGCTTCTGGTGGAAGATATATGACTAAGTAAATTTACTGCACTACAAATTCATTCTTTCCTCTTACAGTTCTTTCATCTCCCAAGCCAAGCATCAACTTTTCTGCCCTCTAATTCAGATCCATACTTACAAACTCTGTTGCCTTTTTCTCACCTTCATCTCTCTCCTTAATCCCTCTCCCCCTCTCTTGCCCCTTCTACCACTCAGCTCAAGATTTCTTCAAAGGAAAAATTGTCAAGATCTGATGTAACCTCCCAGCCTCTGTCTTTACCCCTCATTTCCTTCTTCCATGGCTGAAACTGAGATTTTTCCACCTGCTCTCCTCCTCTAGCCAGTCCACTGACTCCAGGGTCCCCATCACATCCCATGTCCTGATCTCCTTTGCTTCCACCCTCACCTCCCACCTTTATCCTCAACCTTTCCCTCATGCATACTTGTTTGGAGAGGGGCATAACTCTGCCATATTAATAAAAATAAAAATCCTTGACCCTCTTGCTTCTCCAACTAGCATCCCTAATTAGCCCTTCATTTCTCAACTCATAGAACACAGCCTTTAACTGCTGTCTCAAGTCCCTCTCCTCTAATTCCATTTTAGACCTTTTCCAGTGTGGGTGCCACCTTCTGCACTTCACTGGAATGGTTCTCCATTATATACCTCTTCCTGGCCAAATCTCAGGGCCTGTACTCCAACCTGCTCATCCTCCTCTTCTACCTCTTGGTTGTGTTGGACAGCATCAACCACTCCTTTTTAACAATTTTGTCCTTCAGATTTCAAGATATTGTCATCTCTTGGTTCTCCCACTTCTTTATTTGCGTCTTCAGTACTTCATTCAGAGGAACTTCATCTCCACTACACCAGTTTTCAGTGGGCATCCAAAAGAGCTCTACTCTTGAACCCCTCCACACCTTATCTCTAGGTGATCCCATTCAAAATATAGCTTCAACTATCATCTTTGTGCTAACGACTTATAGAGCTACCTCTCCACTTCAGACCCATCTCTGAGTGCAAGCTACAATCTGAACTTTCTTTCTGACATCATCTTGTTTGTGTTCAACTGTCAACTTAAGCTACACTTGGCCAGAACTGAGCTCTTTATCTTGATCCTCCACACATAACTCTCTTTCTTATTCACTGTAAACAACCTCACCATCCTCCTTGTCACTTAAGGCACATAATCTTGGCATTATCTTTGATTCAGCTCTCTCTTGAGACCCACACATCCAGACTATGTTTAAATATCGCTGCCTCTTCCTGCAAAATCTCTTTCTCATCAGCACATGCTAGCTACTACAACCTTTCCTTTTCTCCTCTTGACAAAACACCATTATACCCTCACGTCCATACAAGACCCTGCTTCCACGATTGCTTTGACTTTTCATAGCTTAGTCCCACTGTTACCTGTTATACATTATCAAGCTGACAATCTTTGCCTCTGTTGTGTCTATTAGTGAAATTTTCCCACAAGCACCATCATATTTTCTCCCATTACACTTCTTAAGCATGGGAGCAATTGCCTCTAAAAATCCTCAAAGCCAGCCACTTTATCCTCCTTCAAATCTCGTTTTAATAATCATTTCTCTTGCAAGGTCTAACACTTGACAGTGGTTAGGTAGCTGGTGTGTTTAATTGTTGCTTATTACTCTAATCACACTTGTGTCACTTTTACCTTGTTCTACTTCTCTCTGTTCTAGCCACGGTTTTCTCTTGCACTTAGAGCACAAGCTCTCTAGGGTAAGGAGTGTATGTAGGTAGATACGTACGTACACACACAGTGTCTAGCACAATGGGGCCCAAATCCCTGATCAGGGTCTCTTGGTGCTACTGCAGTATAAAACAAATGAAACAGAAGAAATAATAATAATATTGGCAAGTCAGTAGGGCTGTCTATTGCAGCAGTTTTCAGAAAAAAAAAATCATCCTCTATTGCCCCACAATCACCTCCACAAGTGGTAGCAGCAGTGGACTCACTAGTGTAGACAGGATACAGGCATTTGTACCAATGTCATCTAAAACTGTACTCTGTATAAGTGAACAGTGTTTTGTGTTAATTAATGTAACGTCACAAGACCTAAGTACTATCAAATACTCATTTTGCAAAGAGGGGAACTAAAACAAACTAATTAAATGACTTGACCAAATCACAGTGAGACAAATTTATGAGTAAAGTACAGCACTCCTAACTCCCAGTTCTATGCTATATAAATTAGGCAGTGCTCCTGCTTAGATAGTGATTTATTTCTAAGCTCACGTTAACACTTGAAACAGAGCAGGAACTAGCACAGATAACATTCTGGTACTAGCAATGTTGAAGTCTTAACATGAGTAATTTTCCTGCACATCAACATTTCTTTTAATCAATTCAAAGAGAAAAGTGAACACACATTACCTGTCAAACACTGGCTTGCCTGTATCTTTCTATAACCTCTCATCTCAAATCATAGGGAAACAGCACATCAACACAAAGGAAAATAGTGCTATTACCAGACAACACTGAAAACATGCCAGCCTGAATGACTAAACATTTAGACCTGGTGTAGCCATGCTGATTCAAGACAGCATATCCTGATGCAATTCTTAGTAAAGGTTCATCAGCTGCCATTTTAGATGCTCATATTCCAATGGGCAAAGATCTGGTCATTTTATAGGAAAAGAGCCATTTCTGTCTTCCATTTCCACAATAAAAAAAAACACAACACAACACAAAATGTAAGGGACAAATCCCTCTCTTACATCCCCCCGTATTAATTTAATTGGGGATGCATGGAGGTAACCAAGAGCAGAATGTGGCACTGAGCATGTCATTTTTTAACTTTCTAAGAGCAGATGTACAAGGTCTTGGGTTTCGCAGGACCAGTGCCTCAGTTCAACACTCTTCACCTTGTAAACTCTGTTCTTATTCTAAATGCTCTCATAAAAGAATATGACCCAAACGTTGTGACATACTTGCTTGGCTCAGTTTGAGCATGCAAGGCCAAAATCTTTTTAAATCAGAAAGTATCAGAGGGGTAGCCGTGTTAGTCTGGATCTGTAAAAGCAGCAAAGAATCCCGTGGCACCTTATAAACGTCTGTTAGTCTATAAGGTGCCACAGGATTCTTTGCTGCTTAATCAGAAAGGTTCAGCAAGTGATTCATTTAGCGTAAGTGCCTGATTCTTTGTTTGATCCTTAAGTCTTACAAGCAAAGAAAATATATATAGAGAGAGAGAGACACTGAGACCTATCTCATAGAACTGGAAGGGACCCTGAAAAGTCATTAAGTCCAGCCCCCTGCCTTTGCTAGCAGGACCAAGTACTGATTTTGCCCCAGATCCCTAAATGGCCCCCTCAAGGATTGAACTCACAACCCTGGGTTTAGCAGACCAATGCTAAAACCACTGAGCTATCCCTCCTCCTCCCAAAATGAAGCTTTTCCCCCACTAAAACTAATTGGTGGGTTTAAGTTACACCGTGTTACATTTGTATAATACAGAGATGACACATATAGTGCTGCTTGTGTCAATTATACAAAGTCATTTTCCTGCAAAATTGCCATTTTCATACTGTATTTATAAGCATGTTACCCTGAAAGAATACATTACATTATATTTCAATACTATTTAGAGTTTTGGGCTGGCACAGTATTAAAAGACATCATGAAATTTAAGCTATTTTTAAGATGATAAATCCAGGCATCAACAGGGACACAAAAGCTTAGTGAGGTGCAGTGATGTGTATTGACCTTTGGAGCATTAAAGGCAAATTTATACACTGCCATCATCCACTAAAATAAAAATATGGGGGGGGGGGGGGAGTCCATTCTTCTCAGCCTCAGGATGAAGTTCCCACAGAAATCCTGGCAGCTTTTACTGACCAGACAAGGAGAGTCAAATGAACAAGGGGTTTAAAAGTAGGAGTCTGAGCCCTGTAAAACAGGCTACAGATGAACCTCAGCCAAATACTTTTGATAAAGAAAGAAAGGCTAGTGTATGATGCCTGTACTGTGATCACTGATGAGTGAGGGGATATGGGAGTCTGCAGACCAGAATAGCCCTTGAAGAACAGAAAAAAAATCTTGCCTGATGTATTTTGGTTGGGGCCAGGTGGGAGGGAGACAAAAAAATGGGGGGGGGAGGGGAGAGAAAGTCTTCATCCTGAGAGGAGAGGATCAATTGCTGGGGGGGAGTGTGGGGGGGGGGAATCTGTAGTTGAGTAAGTCTAGGAGCACAGGGGACCCAAATGAGTAGGAACAAATTCAAGGCACAGGATGCAGATAGTGGGAAAAGGTCACCGCAGAGAGGACAAAAATAAAAAATGTCAGTGATATACAACAGCTGCACAGGTCCAAGGAAATGTACTCCAGATACATTTTATTATTTTTTTTTAAAAGAGTGCAGTTGTCCATAGTAGCACTATAGATACATTTTACTGACACAAACTACTCTATGTGGCTCATAAAACCCATTGAAATTCCTGCAACAGACCCTCAGTGGGGAGGCTCTAACAGCCAAGACATGGGGACTTAGTTGTCAGCCACATGGACCGCAAGGATCTGTGAGCAATTTGGCCCTAACTCCATGGATTCCTGGCCATCCCTGCAGAGGGATCTAACCTAAATACTGGCCCTCCCTGTCCTGTCCAGACACTCTAAGGGGAATAGAAGCTAAATATCATGGTTACAGGGAAGCTGCACTTGAGAACCTTCTCAATCCCTCCCAAGTGCACTCCTCAATGTGACAAGCCTTACTTCCTGCATCTCTCCCAAGGGTAGAACAAGACAGTTCACCCACTCTTGGGCTGCATCCCTGGATGGCAGCCTTCTTTTTCCACAACAATGTGAGCAATGACAGGCGCAACTGTGTTTGGCATCTGAAAGCTGTTTTCCTTTGGGGGATGTTATCAGCAAGCTGATCTAGTGGCTCAAAAACAGCTTCTTCAAAACAAAGCATTATGTATTCACTCAAACAGTAAATAGTATGCATTGTTAAAAGCTAAAAGCAATAAAGGTCTATATGCGAATTTCCCCTTATTTAATCCTTCCTTGCAGACTTTGGTAAATGTCATTCCATTCCGCTCAGTTATCTTTATCTCTGGGTGGGAGAAAGTAGACTTGCAGTGCTGTAGCATATTACCAGTGTCTAGAGTAGGGGTCTCAAAGTCCTGGCCCGTGGGCCATCTGCGGACCAAGAACCTCCCCACTGAGGAGAGACACATGCAGACACACCACCGGCCCCCCCGCAGCTCCCACTGGCTGGGGCAGAGTCAGCCACGAAGGCAGCATCACTTTTTTCCACAATGAATACAAACAAGTCAAACAATGAATACAAACAAGGGGGAGGGATAGCTCAGTGGTTTGAGCACTGGCCTGCTAAACCCAGGGTTGTGAGCTCAATCCTTGAGGGGGCCATTTGGGGAACTGGGGTAAAAATGTGGGGATTGGTCCTGCTTTGAGCAAGGGGTTAGACTAGATGACCTTCTGAGGTCCGTTCCAACCCTATGATTCTATGTTCTACTGAACACAACTATCTGATGCACACCTTGCTGCAATCTTGACGGTTTCAACTGGTCACTGAGGCTAAATGTCAACAAACTGACAGAACTAAAGCGTTGCCAGGCGAAGAATTGTATAAAAGTTGTAGGTTCAGTCTGGAAAAATTAACTGCACCAACCTATTTGGAAACAGGCCAGGGATATTCCCCAATTAATAGTTTCTGCATTGTCACCCCCCCTCCTCCCCGTCTAAGGACTCTTGGTAGAGATAAGGCACACTCACAGAGAATGTCATTTGCTGTTAGCTTATCCCTTACAGCCTCCTTTGATTTAACTCTATGTAATCAAGTAGGATAATATTTCAAAGGTAAACTCAGGATCACATGATATTTTTAAGAAATATAGACAATTCCCTCATTTTCCCTACCAAGTAATGAAACTCTGAGTAGCATTAATTATCGCCAATCTTTTTTTTCCTTCAGAAAAACATTGTGAATTTTCAAGAGCTCAGGTGCCTAAAAGAGGTGCTTCATCTCCTTTGGTCAATTATTTTCCCTCAAATTCCAACAAAGCCCCCGCACTGCACAGGATATATGAGTTGGGCAGGAATATAACACATAGCTACTACTTCCATAAAATGCACTTCCTGCCCCCTTATCACATGATGTACATTTGCTTTTTGTTACATGAGCGCAACACACTCTGAAATATGGCACATTTTGATATTAAGCAATACTGTCCATGCAAATAGTTAGAAAAGTCCAACAGTTCTACTTCTAATTTTTAAAGTGTTGAAAGTACAAAAATATCAAATAAATGGAAGTCACATGATTGTGTTCCCTGGACAAGGAATGTTACTAGAAATCAAAGGCAGGCAGCGGAAAGTGTGTGGAACTGTATTTCCTGTATATAAAAAGCAGCTTTTCTAATATACAAGAACCAGTGGCCAAGAGACATTGTAGCTTTATCAGAATCCCTAGAGTTTTGCTTCAAAATGACATCATGAACTGAATGTTCTTTAGTGCTGAAGTTTGGCTCATGAGGTCAGCAAGATATTTTGCAATGAGGGGAAGTTTACTTAAGATCTGTACAAAAAACCAACAAACAAAAAACCCACAAACACCCAAATACACCAAGGTTTAACTGGAAAGATTTTTTTTTTAAAAAGCAGGTGGGGGGGGGGGAATCATCTGTCAGTATGGAAACCAACTTTCAGTAGGAGAACTTCTACTTTCACAACAATCCATACTGCTCAATTACTTTTGTAACTATATTACAGGGTGTTTTCCAAATGGTATTCCTGAAGCTAACAGAGCAGATTTTTAACAAGCCACTCAAAAAAAGCAGTATCACTGTCATGCGGTTCAGGGTGCAACCCAGACCATTTGTTACCTCTTACCCTGTAACCAGAAGTGCCTCTCAATGCTTTGCTACTGTAGCTGCCAGCATAGAATTCACACAGTCAGTAGCAGGCATGAAGATCAGACCATGAGTGACTGTGTTTTGTCCAACCAGCCCTGGTTCAGCATCTCTGACCCCAGTGGCCTGTCTACAGCCCCACTCTGGTTTCCCCCAGCCTTGGTTACAACCAGCAAAGTGACCCCAATGTATACCCAGTCCCAAATTTCCCCCAAACTGCGTGCTCTGCAATGTCCAGCCCTCTGTCTGTACAGAGAAATAATAATGTTGGTTTCTTCCTTTAAAGAGAAAAAAGTACATCACAGCTTATCTTAGCTGGGGTAAATATGCAAACACAGCACTGAGTTGGTTTATAGTAAAAAATAACACAAAATTTATTAACTACACGACATAGGATCAGTGATGTCAAGTAAAAGGAATAAAGTTAGAAAGGGTTAAATCAATTAAAAGTGAAAAACACATCTAAAGTCTAAAACTTAATCTAACAAGGTACGGGCTTTGTTCAAGATGGTTCACCAAAATTTCTTCTTCCCAGCGTAGCTGACTTTCCCTCAGTCAGAATCTTCCATAGAAGTACAAGATGTTGGCTTCACTAGTTTTCTAAGATAAAAGATCTTTGCCTAAAGCATATATATGCATGTTTCCAAATACTTCAGGTCCCCCTTGGTTGAAGGGCCCATTTTTTCAGCTTTCAAGATCGCAGTTCCCTGTTGTCGGTCTAGTGATGGATGCCAAATATGCTTATAACTTCCAAAGTTCAGTGACTGTTTCAAGAGGCAGGATGACCTCACACTGTTCTTCCCTTCCATTTATATACAGGAGGATGTGAAACACACAGGGACTTCCATTCCACCATGCTTAAATATATGAGAGACATGTAAATAGATGGTTCCCTCACAGACAGGAGAGAAAGCAATTTCTCCTTGTGTAGCCACATACTTTAAAGCGTAATATCAGTAAGTATCCATATTTCCTCATATAGTGGCAATACATTAAAATTCACAATGATATTAAATCACCAGTTGTCATTTGCTTTCAGAAAAGACTTTTTACACTTTTATAATACAGGACTATGCTAAACAATCAGCTGATTCAATTGCTTACCACTGGAGGATCAGATCCAGTCTTTATTGTCCAGTAAACCTTTGAAATGGATTCTTTGGAAGGTTACCCCACAAAGTAAAGTTTATTCAAGCTGTGAGGAAGGTGACATGGACGCAGGTGGTAAAGGAAGTCTGCTCCCTCTGCACTCTCTCCCCCACTCCTCCCCACCCCACAAGCAGATATTTGCTAAAATGTAAGTGTTCTGTTTCCTGCAATCTTCTCCACTACTCTCTTAATGCTGCTTATATGTAAGCTGAGGTAAACCCACATTCCTTTGTTTTGGACATACCTGTTTGCCAACTTCCCCTGACATATCTGGTTTAAAAAACACACAGTCATAATTTCAGCATATCTCCATAACTCTTAATACACACCGCATACATATATCACAC
This sequence comes from Mauremys reevesii, assembly GCF_016161935.1. Lineage (NCBI taxonomy): Eukaryota > Metazoa > Chordata > Testudines > Geoemydidae > Mauremys > Mauremys reevesii. Next base: position 27,534,590 of record NC_052629.1, on the reverse strand, counting down.
AAGAATAGTAATGATCAGTGGGTTATCAGTTTTCAAATGATACCTCACAAGGCATATTTTGTACAAAGATTATTACAATAGCACTTGGAGTATGAATACAGGGGTGCTTAGTGTCACAAGCATCCACCCCCTTCTACCCCATCCTTTGTCAATTAAGTGGGTCAATTTATCTATCTGTGTCCCAGTCACCAATGGTCTCAATAAGAATTATGATTTTAGAAACAAAAGGGATATGACCAAGTTCCTGGATCTTAGCAACACTGATTCACGGGGATTTTGAGCTAGTGAGTAATCCAGAGACTCAGCATTGTAATATCACATTCCTGGCCTTCCATCACATATTATTTCATCAAGTACCTTATAAGCAATGTCCAGTTCTATTTATAGACTACTTCCTCTTTCTCCAATCAGAATTGATGTCTTCTAAATTCATATACATTTGCTTTTAGTTCTTATATTGAAGATCTTAAAATGAGTGTTAGAGAGAAGTATTCCTTACTTGGCTGAACTATGGAATTCCCCCCCACAAACATACGACAATTTAGTTGATTTAAGAAGAAAAAATAGGTTCTTTTAGTCAACTAAAATGTATTACTATATTTTTCTATAGACACCTAAACCTATTTACACTTGTTCAATTAGTAAAACAATTTTCTGAGAAAGAGTGGAGATTTTTCATTTTAAAGGAAGACAACTAGCAAAGGCTATTTAATTTTTTTTGTTAAATACAGTTCTTTCTCTGAAATAAGAGACTACAGCCAGTACTAAGAGTGCTAATTTTAGAAACCAATCTAATAACTTGTCAGTAATATTGAACTCCCCATGACCCATAGTAAAACAATAGTTTGGCATACAACACTAAAATAAGTACATGCCTGACATTTTAAGAAGAGCATTTGCAGTATTTAGAGGAACATGTTTTTTGGGGTGCGGGGGAGGGCCTGCCCATCATCAGTATTGAAAAAAAGATTTCTCTGGTGTTTAATGCTTCTTGACCTGCCTTCTAAAGCCAAAAAGCAGACAAACCTCCGTTACTTTAACAGAGCACCCTCACCTTAAAAATTATAAAAGTTTCAGACAGAAATGTATCTACTGTAGTTACAAATAATCTCTAAGATTACTATGGTTCAAAGAAGTTAGAACAAATTCCCTTTGCAGTTTGTTGCAACTTTGCGCATTTGACAGTATTTTCTACATAGTTTTGTTGATAGGCAACTGCACTTCCTGTCTCAGACTCTAGCATGGTGATATCAGTCATGGTGGGGGACTTCACATCCATGATCTTCCCCAAGCATTGACGCTTAGGGCTTGGCTACACTTGCCAGTTAGTGCGCAATAAAGGAGCCCTGTGCGCACTAGCTCACTCTCCGTCCACACTGGCAAGACACGTAGAGCGCTCTGACTCCACAGCTAGAGTGCTCCTGGTACACCACCTCGGCGAGAGGAATAACGTTTGCTGCTCCTTGGCTACAATGCACGGGCATCGGTGTGAACGAGGTGTTGCATTACTGCGCTCTGATCCGCCTCCGGAAACTTCCCATAATCCCCTTAATTCAAGTGGCCACTCTTGTCATTGTTTTGAACTCCTGTAGGAATGCAGAAATGCCCTTTCAAAGCTCCATTTCTGACAGCCATCATGCAAGCAGTTACTGAGGAATGCTGTGTGAAAGAGAAAAAAGAACGGGAGTATTTGTGGCACCTTAGAGACTAACAAATTTAGTGGTGTGTGTGTGAGAGAGAGAAGCGGGAGGGAGCGGGAGGTCTGCTGCTGTCTGAACTTACAAGACAGCATGCTGACATGCTCTCAGCTCCCCAAAAACCCACTCTCCCCCCCACACATATACACAACACACTCCCTGTCACACTCCACCCCATCCCCCACCCCCATTTGAAAAGCACATTGCAGCCCATAATTCATTGCTATGTGGCCATTGCAAGAGCTGCTAATGTGGCTACACCAGTATGCTGTCAGCGTGGACAGACTACAGCGCTTTCCCTACTGCGCTCTACGAAGGCTGGTTTAACTCGAAGCGCTCTACATCTGCAAGTGTAGCCATGCCCTCAGAGGATATTTACCAGCAATGCAACACAGCTTCTGGTATTTCAGAGTTTGCAAGCAGGAGGATGTCTCCCTTCGCAGGAGTTCTGCATGTAGCTAGTGAACAGGAGCCAAAAATAGTTAGAGAAATGTCTCTTTCTTTCCTTTCCAGATTCCTGTATAGTTCACAAAAAGAGACTAGCAGAGCCCCCATTAGCTCCTCAGACTCCTGCACAGGGTAGAGAAACGACAGGATCCTTATGGGGGTGAGCAGTTCTTCACACTTGAGGCAGGTCCTCAAGAAAAGTTTAGCAGTTTGGAGGTGCTACTTCAGAGCTGCTGGTAGACAAGCAATGGTATGCATGGGGGAAAGAAGGGCAGGCCCAAATACTATTGTTAAGATGTTTATAAACCCTCAGTACAGAAGCAGAAAAACTGTTTTAAATTGTTTAAAAGATTCTTTTAAGCAATTCAAGACTTATTATTGAAAGTGTCCCCCTACCAAAAAACTTGCATTTTTGAAACTTACTAATTTAAAAAAAAAATCAAGATGAAAGTGGCCCTTTAAGTGATCTAGTTTTTCATAAGAAGCCAATTATTTAGAAGTAACTGAGGATAGGAAGAGGCAGTGTAAGGGTTGTCCTATATTAGTCCACAGGTCCCTGGCCCCTTTCCTGCTGTCCCCCCTCCCCACAGCCTCACCTCGCCGTGCCACCAGTGCTCTGACCCACCACTCCTGCCGGGCAGCACGGCGGCATGGCTGTGAGCTCCTGCCATTCTGAGTGGCATGTTAAGGGGGCGGGGAGGGGGTTGGATAAGGGGCAGGAGGTCCCAGAGGGCAGTCAGGGGACAGGGAGCAGGTGGCGGTTGGATAGCCTTGGGAGTCCTGGGGTGCCTGTCAGGGAGTGGGGGTGTGAATAGGTGTCAGTGCAGTCCGGGGTCGGAGGGGTTTGATTGGTCAGGAGTTCTGAGGGGGGCAGTTGGGGCGGGAAGTGGGAGGGGGTGGAGACCAGGCTGTTTGGGGAGGCACAGCCTTCCCTACCTGGCCCTCCATACAGTTTGCCCACCTCTGCTCTAGTTGAAAACAGCTATCAAATCCCCCCTCATTCTTCTCTTCTGCAGACTAAATAATCCCAGTTCCCTCAGCCTTTCCTCATAAATCATGTGCTCCAGCCCCCTAATCATTTTTGTTGCCCTCTGCCAGACTCTTTCCAATTATTACTCCGAGGATTAAAACCCCAATGCATTTTCATCTAACTACATACTCCCTTTCCTTAAAGACAGCAGTAATTCCAGAAATACTGACATATGGTGTATTTTGTTTTCCTTATATCTCCTCACTTTCAGGGGCACACTGAAATAGTTTGTTAGTTTAGATCCAACCCTTCCCTAAAATCTGTGTGGGAGGGGGACTTTTGTTTACCATAGGATATTTAGAGAAGTATAATTTTAGAACAGTAATATTGAAGGGCTTGATTTACCCTTGGATACCTAAGGGATGGTAGCAGCAATAGCAGGAAGATTTCAAGCAGCCAGAGAAAATAGTCCAGGAGTCTTAAACTGGTACAAAAATAATGCATTTTAAAATAGGTAAAACTAATGTAACAAAAAAGTGCTTACAAAAAAGCAATATATTTACAAAGCACAAAACAATTTATAGACCATTTCTATGGAATGATGTGTTCTGTTCATTACTAAAGCCTAAATCAACAATATCACTCAAATCCCAATGCACATCTTATTCAAGTTATGCATTAATAATGCAATTCAGTCTAAATTTACTCTTCTGTGTTTGTTGCTATTCAAAAACCATGGAAAATCCTATATATTTAAACCTAACTATTAAGAGATATCCTGTTTGAAATGAGGCAACACCTAATTTTTCTCTCCCATGAGGAAGTGCACTTCATATTGTATCAACATTTCTAAACTGCGCTGGAATCGCTCTTTTCCTGTTTAGGAAAACAGGTTCCCAAACCAAAGTTAAACTCTTCTTCTGACAACACCTAATTCAAAATTATTTTCATTATTTTTCCCCACCCTAACATGGCTTCTAAATATTTGTAATGGAACATAAGGAAAGAAGAACATTGCGTTTTGTAGTATGTCAGTCTTGTTCAGATAATTCAAGAGGGATTCAGTGGAGATAGGCAAATGGAAAGCCAGTTGTCAGATACTATGGTTTGATGAGAACTGACAAGAAAAGGCGATTTGTGACCATTATAAATATTTTAAAATTCTGATGTGTTGCTAGTAGTGCTAGTTGAGAGCAAAGTTATGGTAAGCAGGACTTCTGTAAAGTAGGTAATTAACACTTTCCCCCTTATACAGATTGAGATCGGAGGCACAAAAGCTGGGACTTTCAAAGTAGCCTTAGGAAATGTTAAGTTCTCCTCACACCTTCTATGGGCCATCTTAATTATCACTTCAAAAAGTTTTTTTTCCTCCTGCTGATGATAGCTCATCTCAATTGATTAGACTTTTCCTGTTGTTATGCATACTTCCACCTTTTCATGTTCTCTGTATGTATAAATATCTCCTGTCTGTGTGTTCCATTCTATGCATCCGAAGAAGTGAGCTGTAGCTCACGAAAGCTCATGCTAAAATAAATTTGTTAGTCTTTAAGGTGCCACAAGTACTCCTGTTCTTTTTTCTTAGGAAATTAGTCACTCAGCTCACATTTAAATTTCCCTTGCAGAAAGTCACATAGGCCAAGTCAGGAAATTTACCCAAATCTCTTGGGCCTCAGCGAATGTCTGAACAACAAGGATATTCTTCATAGAGCTCACTTTAAAAGAAAGCTGGCAAGCCAGTAACATAGAGACTGAAAACCAAGAAGGTATCTCGAGAATTGGTCCCGTCAGTGAGAATCATGTATGGCCACTGTGCTCTTCCTCATTTCAGTGGCATTTCACCTCTGGTATTGATCAACTCTCTGCTTGCCATAAGGGAAGACTCGTATCCTTTTCTAGGGGAAAAGTGTTTTGCACATTGGCTAGCGTGTGAACAATTCTCAAGGATATATCTTAGGAAAAGAGTGGTTGCAAGGTGAACATTAAAAATAAACAATACAGCATCTTAATACTATCAGATATTAAATTTCACTGCAGTGACATTTTGTTCAGTCTCAGTCAAAGCTGATAACATCCCTGCCTGTATGAAGTGCCTTTGAAACAGTTTAATCTCTCAAGAGACGTTAGTATCTTCTATATCCAAAAATATTACATTGATTGGGAGGTGCAGGAGAGCTATAATGTAAATTTCAGTCATATTCAATATTTAAAAATGCACAATTATAAAATATTTTATGATGTTATATGTGCAAAAAGAAAAACATTTTTTGTATTGTATTCACCCTAGGGAAGAGCATCTGTGCAAAGCCCTTCTGTTTCACTTACTCCCTTAGGGACTGACCTAAACCTTATGGAAGTGAATAGGTGTCTTCAGGAAGGGAGGGCATCTGAAGGAAACCCTGTTCCAGCCTGTGCACTTGAGAGCACCTGGGTTTCCACAAACCAGGCACAGGTCTCCATCCAGGCATTCAGTCAGTGGAGATGTGCAGGAGCCCAATTTCTAGCTTTCCCTCTGCACCATGCTGCACGGATGAGCAGGGGCACAAAGAGTCCCAGTACAATAGGGAGAGAGGAAATCCTCTCTCCAGACAAAGGCAGACAGACCCTGGCAGCCTAGCCATTTAGAAAAACTTTTCCTTTGTTGGTGTCTTCAAATTTGTACTGCAGCAGGGATGAGATGGTCTGCCTGCCTGCAGCTGAAGAGGCAGACAAAAAAACAGCCATTTCTGAGAGGTGGAACCAAACCTCCCCTGCCACTGATTGACAGGTATGGTCTGCCTCCAAGGCTACACAAAGCCAAGACCCAAATGTCATGGATCTGTGTACCTCATGAATAAGACAGACTTATGCACAAGCTTAACTTTACACACTATATTTCCAGGGGTGGCGAGTTATATGGGCCCGTGGGGCCCAGGCCCCACCAATAATCCAGGAGCTGGGCTCAGCCCCACCAATGTTTGGGCCCCAGGCCCTGTGCTGGGGGTCCCAGCGCTCTCACTCACCACAGCGGCAGTGGCAGCTCCCGGGAGGGGCCTCAGGAGCGACTGGACTCCCAGCCCATTGGCTGGGAACCCCAGCCAATGGGAGCTGCCGGGGGCGGTGCCGGAGCTGCCTGGCCGCGCCTCCACAGCAGGGAGGGGGAGCGGCTGAGCCCTGGGCAGCCATTGTGAGCAGCAGACAGGCACAGACGGTGAGCTGTGTGCAACCAGACACACACAGCCGGGGGGGGGGTTGGTGGGGACAAACTCCCACAGCCAGGGGGTTGTGGGACAGACACACATCAGGACACAGCCAGGGGAGTTGTGAGGACAGACAGACGGACACAGCTGGGGGGTTGTGGGGACAGACAGATGGAGCCGTGGGCGGGGAAAGGAGCAGCAATGGGCACCCCAGGGCTGGTATAAAATACACAGGATGGGGGGGGGGGCTTCCTGAGGGGACTATAGCAACACCCCCTGCAGAGCAGACCCAGGTTGCAGCTGGCTCCGCCCATCACAGCCCCCTGCCCCACAGAGACCCACACAATCCTCTGCCCCCTCGAGAGACTCCCAATGACCCCTGTGCCCCTGTCACTCCTCTCCAAAGAGCCCTCCCCTTTGTGCCAGCCCACTCCCCTCCCCCACTGCCTCCCCTCCTCCAAAGCTCCCTACAATCTCCCCCTTTGCCTTCCGCCCCCCAGCCCAGCCCAGCCCATTCCATTGGCCGGGAGGCTCCCAGTCTAGTGGCTATCAGGGCCCATGGGAGCTGCACCTGAGGCAGGGTGCCTGCCTGAAGATGCAGACCTGCCTGGCTGTGCCTCCACAGCACAGGGAGGGGGAGCCACAGGTGAGCAAGCCCTGGTCATCATCATCATCACAGGCCCAGTAATTCTCTGGATATTTAATTTCACTGAGGCAAAATGTGTGCAATTTTATGGGTTGAATGATTGAATGACATAATACCCACCTGCCTGCATTGTCCGTCACTAAGTCCAGTAATTTTGTCAAGTGTTTGTTGCACAACATGGTGGTGCCTACCCCTACCTTGTGCTTCAGGGGGTGATGGGGTCAGGGCAGCCTGTTATAGAACTACCTGATTAGTAATTGGATATGTTGGCTGGCATCTTTTTTAGTAATTGGATATGTTTGCTCCCCCTGATGTTAGAACTTGGCTACACCACTGGGGAGGGGAGCTTCCTAGACCTGTGCAGCTGGGGCTTAGGTGAATTTTGTGATACTGTGCCCCTTCCCAGCTACCACCCTGCAGTCCCCACTCCTGCACCATGCTGGGCAAGGGACAGCCCCATCCCCAGTGAGGCTATGGTGAGGGGTGGCAGCAGGGGAGGCCATACGTGATGGCAACCTCCCCCCTCGGTACCCACCATAGGGGAGCCGAGTGGGCTTTCTGGACCTGAGAGGGACCCTAGGAGCATGTGCAGTGAACTGCGGGGGAGAGGAGGGGTCCCTCCCCTGGAGCTTGCTGCTGCCAGGGAGGGTGGAGGGGAGTCCTCTTTGGCCCTAGCCCTGGGGCAGCCTGTCTGCACCCCAAGTTCCTTATCCCCAGCCCTGCCCCAGAGTCCTCACCTGACCAGAAAAACATGCAACTTAAATTTGGTGGTCAGTTTAGAGTATCATAGAATATCAGGGTTGGAAGGGGCCTCAGGAGGTCATAAGGTCCAACCTCATGCTCAAAGCAGGACCAATTCCCAACTAAATCATCCCAGCCAGAGCTTTGTCAAGCCGGGCCTTAAAAACCTCTAAGGAAGGAGATTCCACCACCTCCCTAGGTAACCCATTCCAGTGTTCCACCACGCCTCCTAGTGAAAAAGTTTCTCTTAATATCCAACCTAAACCTCCCCCACTGCAACTTGAGATCATTACTCCTTGTTCTGTCCTCTGCTACCACTGAGAACAGTCTAGATCCATCCTCTTTGTAACCCCCTATCAGGTAGTTGAAAGCAGCTATCAAATCCTCCCTTATTCTTCTCTTCTGCAGACTAAACCATCCCAGTTCCCTCAGCCTCTCCTCAGAAGTTATGTGCTCCAGCCCCCTAATCATTTTTGTTGCCCTCCACTGGATTTTCCAATTTTTCCACATCCTTCTTGCAATGTGGGGCCCAAAACTGCACGTAGTACTCTAGATGAGGCCTCACCAATGTTGAATAGAGGAGAATGATCATGTCCCTCGATCTGCTGGCAATGCCCCTACTTATACAGCCCAAAATGATGTTAGCCTTCTTGACAAAGACCAGAGGAGGGAGTGTTAGTGCCTGTGTGGACTTCTGAGAAGTGCATGGGGTGGAAGGAGATGCTGGGATGCTCTGGAACCACTCCTTCAAAGCCAGTCAGGACTCTGGGGGAGCCTCCTCTCTGAGCAGACTGTCTCCAGGGCAAGAAGCTTACACCTTCCTGGGTCTGACCTCAGAGCATTCAGCATGCCCTTCCACACCATGCACTTTCCGCAGTGAGTCCGCCCAGGCGGGGTCCTGGGGCAGCCAGAGGTCCCTGCACCCCAACTTGGCAGTCAGATGTGACTCTCAGCCAGACTGTAAAACAGAAGGTTTATTAGATGATGGGAACACAGTTTAAACAGAGCTTGTTGGTACAGAAAACAGAACCCCTCGGTCAGGTCCATCTTGCGGGGTGGGGAGCCCAGAACCAAGTTCTGAGTCTCTCCCCATTTCCCCAGCCAGCTCCAAACTGACACTCCCTCCTCTGGCCTCTGTGTCTCTTCCAGACAAGGAGGCCACCTGATCTCTTTGTCCCCAACACCTTCAGTTGGCATCTTGCAGGGGAAACTGAGGCACCCACACAGTATTCAGAGAAAATATTAAGAACATTCCCACTTCATCACAACAGGTACAACAAAATATAATACTGTATATTGAAGTAGGCAAGTGCTGCTTCTGACTTTCCACTTTTAATTGACCCTTGTAATCTTGTGGCGGTGACGCGTTGTAGCTTCATTTTATAATCGGCTTACAGGGCGGGAGCAGGGGGGCACCACCATTTTGGGCCCCACCAAAAATTATACAAACCTGCCGCCTATGTATATTTCCTACTGAAGTCAATAGGATTACTCATGAAGTGTAGAATTAAACTCATGCTTAAATCTTTGTAGAATCAGGGCCTTACACCTTACTGAGAAAGGACTGCAGGTTCAAACCTCACGTTGCACTTAATTTTTCTCTGTATAACACTTTCTACCAGGCAAGACTGTTCTTACTACTACTACATCTGTGTTTACCTGTAAACATTACAGCAAAAGATACAGGTAAATATCTTGTCTGTTTGAAAAGTCACCTATGTCACACCCTATTAAGTAACTGTTTAGCCTATTTATTTCTAAAACATACAAGGGACCATTACCTGCTAATTTTAAAAATTTTAGTAGTATCTAAAATTATGTCGTAGACATACAGTATACACTCTGGAGGGAAAAATGTTTTGGCAAATAATCCACAAGCCAATTAACTTATTTTACACAATGACTAAAACTAAAATCCATTTCTACCTTTAAAACAGATTTCATTCTTCATAGCAAGTTCAGCATGAAACTTGATCTCAAACCAGTTCAAATAATTCTGAAAGAGGCCAGTTGACATTTTATAAATACACCCACAGCAAAAATAACATAAGGAGGCGCAATGTAAGAACTGTTGGGCTGCCAGCTTCTTCTGAAGACATTCCAAAAGCAGTTGTGCATTCTTCAAAAGGTGTAGAAAAGAAAGCTATATGAAAATTTTGTGGCAAACAATGGAAACCCCTTATTCTCAGAAGTAATGGGCTATAGTCCTAGGAAGTTGTTATAGACAGACAAATCTTTATTATGAGAACTGAATAGTCACGTGTTAACTTTATATCCCGAGTAAAAAAGAGGAATTTTCACAAAAACATATGCACTACAGAGGCGGCTCTAGACATTTCGCCGCCCCAAGCACGGCGTCATGCCGCAGGGGGCGCTCTGCCGCTCACCAGTCCCGCAGCTCTGGTGGACCTCCCGCAGGCGTGCCTGCGGAGGGTCCGCTGGTCCCGCGGCTTCGGTGGAGCCGCAGGACCAGCAGACCCTCCGCAGGCACACCTGCGGGAGGTCCACCAGAGCCGCGGGACCGGCGGATCCTCCGCAGGCATGCCGCCGAAGGCACCCTGCCTGCTGCCCTCCCGGCAACCGGCAGAGCGCCCCCGTGGCTTGCCGCCCCAAGCATACGCTTGGCGTGCTGGGGCCTGGAGCCGCCCCTGATGCACTATCATCAATTTCCTCTAGATTTTCATTTTAAAAACAGAAGATATTTATTGTTCAGACCTTTCAGGCAGACCAGACATTCCACTAATATAGTAAATCGATTATTTCCATTTCAATAAACTATGTAGTAAGATAACAGGCAGCCCCAGTGGATTCCCTAGAAAAGAGAAAGTGATTTAGCTTTACATTTTGCCTTTGCTCCATTAGATGAAAGCCACCCATTCCCAAATTCCATGTGCGTTAGTGCTTTGGAGAGTTAGCCTCATTCAACATGATTAAAGTCAATAACTATAAATCTGTTAAAAAGTGAATGCCCCTGCATAAACCTATATTGTACTGCTATGCATTACCCTGGACAATAGCCTCTCACCCCTCCTAATTAAGGCTGCAACTTTGTCACAGAGGTAAAGGAAGTCATGGATTCCATGACTTTCCAGGCCCTCCAGGACTTCTGCAGCAGCCAGTATGGCTGGCAGCTGGCCTGGGAGCCAGCCACAGCTGCTGGGGCACTCCCAGGCCACCGCCCTGCCCCTGTCCTCCCTCCCCCAGCAGCAACAGGAGGTGTTTGGGCATGGGAGGTGTCTCAGGGCTGGGGCGCAGGAAGGGGTGAGGACTCTGCTTACCTTGTCAGATTTGACAAAATGCAAAGATACTGATGTGAGATTTCTAAAAAATAGCTACAGCACTCAACCCAAGGGTTAAGAATCTGAAGAGCCATCCAAAATCCGAGAGGGACAAGGTGTGGAGCATGCTTTTAGAAGTCTTCAAAGAGTAACACTCTGACGCAGAAACTACAGAACCCAAACCACCAAAAAAATTAAATCAACCTTCTGCTGGTGGTATCTGACTGATGATGAAAATGAACATGCATCAGTCCGCACTGCTTTGGATCATTATCAAGCAGAACCCATCATCAGCATGGAAGCATGTCCTCTGGAATGGTGGTTGAAACATGAAAAGACATATGAATCTTTACGGCATGTGGCACCTAAATATCTTGAAACACCAGCTACAACAGTGCCATGCGAACATTGTTCTCACTTTCAGGTGATGTCGTAAAGAAGAAACAGGCAGCATCATCTCTCTCTGTCGGGGCAGACTGCTATATTCATTTAAAAAAAGGGCCTTAAAGTATCTGCAATGCTATTATAAACATTTGATCTGTACAGTTTTTAAATAAATCAGCATGAATTACAGCTGTTGTGCCCTTTTTTTTTTTTTTTTTTTATAAAGAATGCAGTGACTTTCCCGCACCTCATCCCCAGCTATGGAAATTTTCTGTAAAGTATGCAGACGTCACAGTAACTTTGTATATTTCAGTTCTAAAAAGTAACAGCTACATACAGCCGCCAATGACTCGCAAATTGCAGTTATTAATCTGAGTTTGAACTGTGAACAGTGCGACAGACTACTGAACATAAACACCATGTTTTTCTTAAATTTCAATCTTAAAAAATTTAACCCACTCATCAGTTTCTTCCACAATGTCCCAGAGGCATTGCTACACCAGCCCAGGATCAGCAGAACACCATGTACTTTGTCCTGTCTCCTATTTGACACTGGGGGTAATGAAGGAAGTGGACAGCTAAAGTAGCTGGCCCAAAATATCAGGAAGAATCCTGAACTGCACGTTTCGGGCAGTTGTATGACTGCTTTGTGTTATCAGCAGAAAAGAGAACCTAGTTAGGACTGAAAATCTGCCCCCCAAGTGTTTAACATCACGTTATCAGGCATTTTGGCAATTTCCCTGTACAAAGTCCAAAAGAGGGCAAAAAAGTGTCAACACTAGTTACTGTCCGCCAGAGGCAGTACATCCACTTAGGGCACAGGAGTCACTCTAGAAACAAGGAGGTACAGTAGAAGGGCCGCCCAGAGGGGGCAGCATGTGGGGCAATTTGCCCCAGGGCCCTCAGGGGCCCCCACGAGAGTTTTCGGTGGGTCCTTCAGTGCCGCCAAACACACCCGGAGCGAGTGAAGGACACGCTGCCAATGACCCGGAGCTTCTTCTACTCCAGGTCTTCGGTGGGGAGTGCTCCTTCTGCTCCGGGTCTTTGGCGGCAATTTGGTGGCGTGTCCTTCACTCGCTCCGGGACCTGCCGCCAAAGACCCCAGGCCCCCCTGAATCCTCTGGGCAGCCCTGTACAGTAGCAGGCACAAAAAAAAATGAATTAAATTTGTGATGTGCACATGTGGCCAGCCCAGTAGTATGACAGCCAATCACAGCTAAGGTTGTGAATGCTCTTGACCACCAAGAGGTAGAAAGGTTTTGGAAGTAGCACCACTCTTTATTCTTGAGACCATCATTTTTGGCTGCTACATGAAAGTAGCATTAAAAGACATCTGAGGGAGTCAAATACAAGTAAGTAGTGAAGTAGTGTAGTAAGAAATTGTGTCATGATGACATGGAACTTTTGAGGCGATGGGGAAAATGAGTGAGTGTCTCTTGAAAGAGCAACTCATCCCCACTAATACCTTGGAAGATTATTTTTATCTTCCCCATTTAAGAAGTGTGAGTGATCCTGCATTACAGAAGGCCAAACTCAGATTACATGCTTATAATTGAATTGACAAATCTAGTTCACTGCTGTACTAGCGATGGTGTAAATTAAATACTGAACATTTTTATTATGGCCAGCAGTGGACAATTTATTTTGCAGAGTAATCCAGGTCCAGAGCTGTGCTCCAGTTCACTGGAGGTTTAGGTTTCAGTTCAACAATCCTCTCCAGGGTTTATTTCAGGAGTTCTGCTTTAACTAAAATGAAAAACTTGAAAAGAACCTCTAGCTGCATCTCCCTCACACAACTTTGTTGGCCATAAGGACCAAGACAAAAATATACAAGCCAAAGGGGTAGCTCTTATGTTTCCCCTGAAGCTCCTTGACCTGATTTCTGGTCAGCACAACCTCTGACTGTCTCTTCTGTGGAAATAATCCAGTCCCACTTTTAAAAAGTGCTGAATCTAAATAGGTTCAAATACACTTAATTAGCTCCAAGATGGAAGTGCCTTCCTGAGCTGACGCTGGACTTTGTCTGGGAAGAAATCTATGAAACTACAGGCTGCTGTCTAACAGCAGAGCATCCTAGCAATGGACACTGCTGGGATGAGGTACAGCAGATCTACAAGCTTCTCTCCATGGGGCACCAAAAGACCTGTACCCTCTGTATTAGTCAAGGGGTGTGTCACCACCTGCCATGCGACCTTGGGTGCCTCACAATACTTTGCTACTACAGCTCCCTGGTTCTCTCACAAACAGCATGCAGGTAACTCCCAGAGTTGTCAGTGTCTGTCTGCAGCCTGCCAGCCACACATCAGTCATATTCTGGCTTCCACCACCCACTATTTGCAGGGTGACTCCAACACACTCATTGTCCCAGATTTGCCCCCCCAAAAACCTTGTGTTCTGCACTGTCCAGCCCTCTCCTGGACAATCCAGATATTGGAGGTCCATTGCCCTTGTAAGGGGTCAATACACAGCAGTTTGCTATTTTAAATGGAGTTACCAAACTGTTCAGTTTAACCACAACAATGGTTTAATTTTGATTAAAAAATAAAACAAGTTTATTTAACTACAAAGAGACAGCTTTTAAGTGAGGCACAAGGCATTAAAGTCAGCAATGGTTACAAGAGAAATTATAGATAAAATGCTTTCTAGTGCTAAAACTTAATTTCATTTTGAACCAAGTCTAGTTTCTTATCACATGGTCCCAACAACAGGGCTGACCAAGTTTCAGGTCAGGATTTCTCCCGAAGTCACATGGTTGCTTACTACACTAGGGGCGGGGAAGGGGAGAAAATCGATCTAAGTTACGCAACTTCAGCTACAAGAATAACGTAGCTGAAGTCGACATACTTAGATCGACTTACTGCGGTGTCTTCACTACGGTGAGTCGACTGCTGCTGCTTCCCCATCAACTCTGCCTGCACCTCTCGCTGAGCTGGAGTACAGGAGTCAACAGGAGAGAGCTTGGGGATCGATTTATCACATCTAGTCTAGACACAATAAAATCGAGCCTGCTGGATCGATCGCTGCCCGCCAATCTGGCCAGTAGTGAAGACGTACCCTTTGTCTTCTTAGGTGAAAGAGACAAAGATAGATAGGAAGAGATATCTTGGGGTGTTTTTGCCCCTCACTTTTATAGACCATTCACCCTTTGAAATGCATTTTCCCCGAGTTTTACCCCGAGATAAAGTTCTTTCCTGCTATGAGGATAAAGTCATGACTCTCATGGTGAAAGGGGTTCCATACTGCTGTTTGTGAAAATGTAGATCGATCTCTTCCTGCCCCGCATCCTTCTCAACTTTGGTGACACCTGGCTAGATGTGTCAACTTCTCCCTTGTCTTTAAGAAACTGATTTATGCTCTCCCTAGATTTATATGGCAACCACATTTCAGTCATGATTTCAGTTTATGTTCATAATTTTATATATCATGTTGCTACATACATTCCACCATGATATTACTGACCAGTGACTTATTAATTTTCAAATGATACCCCAAAAGGCATATTTTGTATAAAGATTATCACAACAAATGGGTGTGAATACAAGGTGCACTCAATCACACCCTGTGACAAGTGGACAGTATGATTTCAAGTATAAGGTCCTTGAAAGATATACTCTTTTAAATGGATGTGTGAAAACTACAGTAGTGTCCTATACTGTTCATGGTTGTAGCTGGAAAGTATATGTATGTTCTTGTAGAATGGTATATAAAAATGTTTAAAAACATTTGCCATACAAATATAATGAGATTGACTAAAATATCATTAATAGAGCAGCCTGTTTTAGAAATACTCAATTTTGTACAAATAACGTTATGAATCAGCCACTATTTTTAGGCTTGGTTTGGTTTTTTTTTTTTTTCCGGGTGCGGGGCGGGAAGGAGAAGGAATTTAACACAAATAGGTATTTGCAAGTTACACATATCTAAAGAAGGTTCCTTTATCAATAGTTATTCAAGGCATGAGAAGCCAAGGTAAATGTTAGCAGATCTTCAAGAAGTCACAATCAAGACCAAGCCAGATTCATATTACTTCCACAGAATGAATCATGTTTACTTAGCTAAAGACTGGTAGAAGCTGCCCTCAAGAGAATGAACTTCAACTGGACTTCACTTCAGCCCAGTCTGGATTCTGACTATAGGATACAAAATCAGTTAGCTCTACAAAAGGATTGATAAGCAGCATCTCAACATAAACGCTTCATGAAGAAAAAAAAACTTATTGGGTGCAATTTCAGCTCTGGAACAACTTTGGCTGAAACTTACTTGTATTACTACAAAATTAACTACAGTGCTGCCATGAATTAATTGCACAATTAAGAGACATCATGAGAGTGTAGCATGTGTAATTATTATGGTTTCCAATCCATGCTGCACTTAAACTGGTATCTCTAGAGTGACAATGTCTATATGTATAATGTTTCATACTTTTTTTTTTAAGTACCTCTTTCATCTGCTTGAAAATATTGTTAGTAGTAATAATAAAATAATTTTAGCATTTTATAGCACCTTCAATGCAAGAATCTGAAAGCACTTTACAAGTGCTAACTATAGCCCAATACCCCATTAGGTAAAATTTCACACCTTTTTCATAGCTAGGTAAACTGAGGCCCAAAGGCATAAAAGCCAAACTAAAAAGCATAGAATATAATTCACATAACTATCAGCAGGCTAGCAATACAGCACAATCTACAGAAGACATTCTAAGTACACCTCTACCTCGATATAACGCTGCCCTCAGGAGCAAAAAAAAAAAATCTTACTGTGTTATAGGTGAAACGGCGTTATAGCAAACTTGCTTTGATCCACCGGAGTGCGCAGCCCTATTCACCCCCCCCCATTCCGGAGTACTGCTTTACCGCATTATATCCTAATTCATGATATATCGGGTCGCATTATATCGAGGTAGAGATGTATTCAGGACTGTTCAGAACTCCAAAGGGTTAACATAAATCAGTACCTTCTGCTACTGATATAAAAATGTTTATAAAAATATTTGTACAGGTCTGTCTAATTTGCATTGCAAGAAGTGGATTGTTACACAGACAGGAGGAGGAGAAGGGGGTCAAGAGATATTAATCTAAATTTATATTAGAAAGGATTCTCTGGACACTGATTTCAGTTTTACTGAAAAATTTTCATGCTTCCTAATAAAGGTAAACCCAAAATATTTTAAAATTTATTTGAATTACAGGTTACCTTATTCATAATTCAAACATGGTCAGGGACATAATCATTCACCTTTTGTAATCTTGAAGCCCAGTGTCAGGATTACTCATGAAAAATCCTGATTCCACAGAAGCAACTTTTGAAGCAGCTACACACTTCCAGGACATAAGGACATTGTTTAAACACAAATGTTTGCTATTTAAAATTCTTTAGTGGAAACTAAGCTGAATAGCTAATAGCAATGGACTGGTTAAAAAGAAAACAATCACTATTCACTTATTGACACAAGTCTTGTACGTGTCAATAATATTAACATGAAATAATATTAACATGAAATGCACTGCTTGCATCCGAAGAAGTGGGTATTCACCCACAAAAGCTCATGCTGCAAAAAACTTTAGTCTATAATTCTTTAGCAGGGATCTTTTTCTACATGAAATAAGAGTTAAAGAATAAAAACTGTTTACTGAAAGTATAGAAACACATGGATTATATTACCTCATGTGCAGATGGCTCTCTCATACAAGAATGTATTCCTTCCAATAAATCTGCAGAGAGTTAACTACGTATCTTAGGGGAGTCTACCTAGTAAGCAGAGAAAGTGGCCAGCTGTATACTCCACCCCCCCACCCCGAGAATTCTAAAGTACATGTATTGTATATAAACATTCTCAGTTTTACCTTTATGTTGTATACTTTAGCTATCGAGAAAATATTTCTAATAATAAATAAAAAAATAAGCAAATGTTTCTTTAAAACTCATTCTCAGAATATGGAAAATATCTGTGCTTTGACATTTAAGCATTCAGCACAGCATTAGATACACTCCAGTGTAAACAAAAAAAAAAAAGGAAGAAAAACTAAGTAGCTTAATATGCCTACTATTTACACAGCAAATATGTATGAATGTTAGATGTACTATCACAAGATATCTCTAAAATGTAATACGTGTTAGAGAACAGCTTCCACTCTGGGAGAAATAAGGAAAATATAGTTCTTCTAGCCAGCTTAGTTGAAGAAATGCAAGACGTTAGTATTTGGCATCTTTCATCTAGGGTGACCGGACAGCAAATGTGAAAAATCGGGACAGGGGTGGGGGGGTAATAGGAGCCTATATAAGAAAAAGACCTCAAAATTGGGACTGTCGCTACAAAATTGGGACATCTGGTCACCCTACTTTCATCTGAGAACCTCAGAGCACTTAACATTAATTAAGCCTTACAACATTTCTGTGAGGTGGAAAATAAGGCACATACACAGAAACTGAGGGTAATCAATGGGACATAGGCTTACCAGTTATTTAGGGGCTTTTGAAAATTTTACTGTGCATTAACTGAAAAGTAACAGCAAAGCAGAATACAAAGCAATGAAAAATTTAATAGCATCTAACATTAGGAGACAATGGAAAGTGAAAATTAAGAGTTAGACATATTTACTTTGGGCACTGAAGATTTCAGATGAACAGTTTAAATGTTTCTGTAAATGTCTTTGGCGGGTGGAAAATTGGGGGTAGGGAGATGCTGGGAGGGACAGGTAATGACAGAGGAAGTGACAGAGAAGCATGAACCAAGCTATTTTACGACCACCAAGGTTTTGCCACTGATCCTCTATAAGGACTGCTACTCCCAAACCGCTCTCCTCTCACTCATTTGAGTCTCATCCCATGAAATATTGTTTAAGCTAAATTTGCTAAAATCCAAAACATCTCCCTCCTCTCTCATTTCTCATCTCCATTACACCTTTCCTATCCCTTGTATGTTGAGCCAGTGGACTGCAGATATAAATCTCCAAATGCACCTCAGTGACTTAGGAGTCTAAGTCCCATTAACTTTCAGCATTTTTGAAATTCTATCCTACATCTAAATTGGACAACCATCCCGCTCCAGCATGTGTTCCATTTAGATGGCTTCTATTCCATTGTATTGATTTTTAAATGTTTATTAAATTTACTTCAGTTTTCAATCAACTACATGATATTCAGCAGAAAAAGTATTCAGATTGTGAAATGGGATATCTATCATTTCTTTCTAACAATAACAAATCCTATTTGTCTGAACAAGAACCACAGTGGAGCCTAGTCAGAAAGAGATTTGTAAAGTCAAGCACATTTTCTAAAATCTAGTCATTACAGATTAATGTGTCTTCCCATCTCCTCAAGTATGTTCAAGTAAGGTTCCCCATTTTTGCTCCTTTACCTTTGCTTTAAGTCTATTTTGTGGAACCAAAACTGAAAGCTTGAATTTATACTAGTACTTTCCACACAAAATGTTACACCATTGTTTCCTGAAGCATTTTTCTTTCCACCTCATAGTTATTTTGGGATTGATCTATGGCATGAATGCACACCAGGCACTATGCTGTGGTATCCAAGATCTACTTATTACATGATTGCGCTATCAACTTTGGGGGGGAAAGGTGTTGTTATGGTGCACATTCAGAAATAGGAACTGGCAATATGATCTAGAGTTTTTCAATTTTTGGTCTCTGGTTCATCTTATTGTAAGAGATGGCTCTTCAGCAGCCTAGATTAAATAAATTGGTGGTGTGAGGCATTGTCTACACCAGGCCTTCACAACTCATAAAGCGGCAAGGGCCATATTACTCCAAAGAAGACAACCGAAGAAGGGGTTGTCTGCCCATTCCCCCCCTCCCCCCAAGCTGCAGCTCGAGTCCAGACCGGGCACCCCTCCCCTCGCTCGGCACTTACTGGCTCTGCCTCGTGCCCAGCACTTCCCGCCTCAGCGGGCCCCGGAAGTGACGCACCCGCTGTACGCCTGGCGGGGGGAGCGGGAGATGGAGACACGTATGGTTCTGGCCGTTAGGGCGGTTGGAGCGCGGTGCGCATGTGCGGTGCTGTGAGGTGCCCCCCCCAGGCAGGGGGCAAACCCAGCAGGCCCACCCCGCCGCTTGCCCATGGGCGCACAGTGAGCCCACGTGGGCTGCATGTTGTGCGGGCCTGGCCTACACACAAAGTTACAATAGTTTAACTAAAATCAATTTTAAAACAGTTAACTGGTTAAAAACCCCCACCAATTCTTGTAGGGATACTTGTATCAATTTAAGACTGGATTATGTCAATTTAGCGTAAGCAGATTCCTTAACAAATTTAGCTAACCTGTAATACATTTTTAAATTGATATAAGTGTGTCCCCATGGGTATTTACACTTGTTTAACTACATTGGTTTAACCATACTGTTAGTTAAAACAGTACAAGTTCGTGTGTTGTGAAAGCCTCAATCTTTTTTCAGTTTACCTCAAATACCACCATAATTGAAATCCTCTGTTAGAAGGTTTGAAAAGAAATGAAGAGTGAACTGCAATTTCCCCTTTTAAAATGACCAGTTTAGTTCATGCTGGATGAGCAATATGCCTCATGCCAGAGAAGTTTGCACTTCCACTGCCCTTGCTTTATCTGGTTTGTGGAAAGAGGATTTTAGATTTCAGTGGGAGTTAGGCATCTAAATATGTTTGTGGATCTAGATATTAATATCCTAAATCCAGTACTCCTCAAGAGAACTAAATAGAAACAGAGTGCCAGAGCTGAAGGATTAGCAATTTATAAGGAAAACAAATGAAAAAAAAAGAGAGAAACAGTAGTCAAACAAGCTTCTAGATCACAAATGTAACAGTGTGCATACCAAGAAGGAGACAACGTAATCTATTAGAATTTTTTTTGTTTAAAAAAAAAAAAAAAGCAAGACAGTCTTACTAGTACAATCGAAAATACTACAAAGCTTGAATGCAAGACAAATTGTAACAGATTTCCCTTTGTAGGGAAACATTTCCTGTAGTGGTACTTGAAAGCAAACTAGAAATTACAGACACTCAACTGGATATTAATCAAATGTTTGTTTCCAGAGCTGCTAATGAGGCCAATGCAAAAGAAGAGTCTCAAGAACTGTAAAACTGAATAAATCACAATTTCTTTATTAGCTATAGATATATTTTTAAGAAGGTGTACAGACAATCTCAGCAGAGGCTAGTTTCTCAACCCATATGTCCTAATTTAGGTACCAGCAAAACATTTTAAGTTTCAAAGCCGATCAACTTTTTGCTTTCTCTAGCCTACAAAAGTTTTATGATCCCATAAAATATTGTTTGAGCTAAGTTTTCTAAAATCTAAATACATGAAGGAATAAAGACCACATCCAACTTCCTCATCCTAACCTCCGCCCACCAAAAAGAAATAAATCTGAGAGAGAGAGAGAGAGAGAGAGAGAGATTTCCCCCCTAAGGTCTCAGTTCTGCAGTAAGAACTGTGTGGGCACTTCGCCCACATGGGTCTCTTACAGAACTGTCGCCTAAGTGGGAAAGTGCAAGTAGTTACTGTCCTTCTAAAGGCATTTTTTGAGAAGTCTGGCATTAGCTTTGACATTTGAGAGATATAAAAGATATTCAGCTTAAAAAAAAAAGACTCTCTCACGTATTCAGTTCATTCTTTCAGAGATACTACCCATTCCACTGATTTGCTATATACTTCATATGGGGAATACATTAGAACCCATAACATGTCTAAAAACAGAACGAAGTTTTCAAATGTGCCACTGTATATTTTCTATATTGTATATGGATGGAATTTCCTTTGTTTTTAAACGAAACAAGAGAGGAGAATTATTCTGTATTCTGTTTGTCCAGATACCACCAGAATTAACTATATATTGTACCCATGAGCCTTATGAGCGGTGCAGATTTACAACATGCCTAGTGACTGAGATTAGGGTTTCTGTGGAGCTGATTCATTACCTGTGTATTTTACTGCATAGCTAAGTTAGGTAGGCAGGCACACACAATGATTTTCCTGAGCTGTACATACTAAGAGTTTAGGAAGATGACACCACACAAAATGGACGGTCACTGCAGAATGCAATTTTGAATGGGCAATTACTCAATCAAATTAATACTGAATTTTCACTGGAAAATTCAAAAAAGACACTCCTTGGTGAAGGATATTTCCATGCCTAAGTTCAACTTTCTATCTCAATCATTTCAGTGCTAGAGATGCCCAAAGCAGGCCTTAATGTTTTCATAATGGGATAGTGTTTTGTTTTAAACTCTTTTTGCATTCCAAAACAGCTGAATCTAGTCACTTAACCAGTGGCTCGGCCCCGCTCCAGCCGGGGCGCAGGGTCGGGGGCTGCACCACATGGTTCCCAGAAGCTGCGGCATGGCCCCACTCCAGCTCCTATATGCTTCAATGGCCTCCTCTGGTGCTCCAATGGGAGCTTCAGGGGCGGTGCCTACAGATGGAGCAGCGTGCAGAGCTGCCTAGCCGTGCCTCCGCGTAGGAGCCAGAGAAGGGACATGCCACTGCTTCTGGGAGCCACTTAAGGTAAGCGCTGCTCAGAGCCTGCACCCCTGAGCCTCTCCTCATGTCTCAAACCCCCTGTTCCAGCCCTCATCCTCCTCCTGCCCTCAAAAACCCCTCAATCCTAGCCCAGAGCACCCTCCTGCACCCCAAACCTCTCATCCCCCACTGCAGAGGCCACACCCCCTTCCCGTACCCCTGCCCCAGCCCTGATCCCCCTCCTGCCCATCCAACCCCTCAGTCCCAGCCCCACCCCAGATCCAACACTCTAATCCCAATTTTGTGAGCATTAATGGCCCGCCATACAATTTCTATTCCCCGATGTGGACCTCAGGCCAAAAAGTTTGCCCACCCCTGTACAACAGCATGTAAAACTTAAAACTGGACTGACTAAATCTCTCATAAGTAATGTTAGAACTTAACAGTGTATACACACACACGACAAACAAAAAAACACCTCATACTGAGCTAGCCATCTTTAAACAAGTACTAAGACTTTTCTTTTCTGCCATTTTTCGGGTGACCAGATGTCCCAATTTTATAGGGACAGTCCCGATTTTGGAGTCTCTCTCTTATATAGGCTCTTATTACCCACCATCCCCTGTCCTGATTTTTCACACTTGCTGTCTGGTCACCGTAGACATTTTAAAATGCAAAATCCTTCAGTAGTGGAGTGCAGGGGAATTATTTGTCAGAAGGGAAAGAAAGAAAAGGACAAATTCCATCAGACTCAATCCACAGAAAATTATACATCAAAAGGTGAATTACAGTAGCAAAATAACATTTTAACTGAGACATCAGCCCTTTCTTACTATTATTGCTATCAATTCTACAAAAAAGTTTTCTGCCAAGTAGTTTTGGGAGAATAGGGGTTTCCAACTTTGGTCTTGGAACTTTACTGGATCATTGTTGTAAGAGATTCCATTTAGGTTATGTTTTATTTACGTTTTCGTACATGAAACCGTAGCTGACTGAGCTTTCATAAGTTTCAGGGGCAATATAAATTTGATAGTTATCATATTTAGAATTCTAGTTCAAGATTCAAAATATATTCTCCTCTACTGTATTTTGTTCACAGGTGAGAACCATCCTTGTGATGTCAACACAAAGCACACTGACTTATGCTTAAGTGTTTTCTGCCACTGCTACGTATAAACTTAAGTAATACAGTAGCTAAAAAAGCAAGTAGTTTGACATCCTAAGAACCTGTACACTTAAAAAGAACTCTCCAAATGGAACACAAAATATAAAAAACAATTAAATCACAATGATGTCTCATCATCAACATTTGATTACTAGTTTCACATAAAACTGGGGATTGGATTTAATTTGTGGCTGTTGTATACAATGTTAGCTGTTGTGTTTAAGTTCTTTACAGCAATCTTCACTACAACAATATACAAGTAAAAACACATCACCAGCACAATGTATTTTTCCACTTAAAACTATTTGTCAATAATCACTCTGTTTTCTTATCTTTTTAAAGCACTGAACATAGACCTATATGCATCAACTGGAAATGTGACCCAAATTAGGAGAACTAAATTACTACAAAAGGTTTTTGTTGTTTTTTTTTAAATAATCTATCACAGCAGCTGGAAGAACTTTCACTTGTTGGGAGGGTGGTTTTTGGCTTCTTAAAAACACCGTAAAATTCAATATTTGTGCACTATAACATGTAGGGTGACCAGACAGCAAATGTGAAAAATCGGGAAATTGGGACTGTCCCTATGAAATCGGGACATCTGGTCACCCTAATAACATGATAGCCAGGATACTAACAAAAGCAAGACCATTAAGCTACAACTGACATTCTTTCACTTGTTCTGTTATGCCTAGTACTACAAGCAGCTCTTATCAGTTTGATGTTACTTACCACGTGTACTGAGATAACGCTCCTGGTAAGCTGGAGATCAGTGTGCTGCCAAAAATTTGGGTGTACATTCCAGGACATCTTAATTTATGTCCTTAGAAAAAGGGCAAGAGAAAATATCTAAAATTCACTAGAATTTGAATAAAACTCTTTAGCAGCCCCCAGGATCTTTTAAATATAGGGTTTTTGGGGGGGGGGGGCGGAGGGAGAGAGAGCAAAGCTGTTCCTTGCCCCATTTCCCCTCAAATTTATTTTTTTTCTTTCCTTTTAGCTGTTAAGAGCAGAGATCAGGTGCTCAGTGTCCTTTCTTATGCTGCAGTTGATTACATGACTAACACATAGTGCAGGGAGCGGCTCTCCTTAAAGTGTATTTGACATCATGAGAGACAAGGTGTGGCAATATCTTTTATTGGACCAACTTCTGTTGGTGAGAGAGACAAGCTTGCAATGACTGGCAAGGAAATAGGAACTTTGAACTCAGAGAGATTTTGAGCTGTGCCAAGTCCAAACTCAGTGCAATTGAGGAATGCAAAAAGGAAAGGTGGCTGAAAACCACTTTTCTGCTCTCCCAATTCTAGACGAGTTGGGAACCCAGCATTATGGACCAGGATGTAGGCAGTCATGTCTAGTGGGTGGAGCACATGTACATGTTGAGGAACGAAGCCCAGGGTCAGAGTCGAGGTCAGATGCCAAATGCCAGAGCCCAGGGTCAAGCCAGAGTCAGGGTGAGAAGTCAGAGACCGGAGTCAGAGTCAGGACTGGTCACTGAGGACTGGAGGCAAGGCGTAAGGGCAAGGATCAAGCATGAGGGAACAGGAACCACGAACAGGGCTAGATGCAGGAGGCAGGCACAAGCAGGGTCCATTGCAATCACAACAGGAAACCACCTTGTTGCTCATACAAACTTCCTGTTCCTCCTCCTGGCTTAAATAATGTAGTTGGATCAAATCTGTGGAGCCAGGCGATCCTCCAGTGAGAGCGTCCATGGGTGGTGCCTTGGTTAGGGCTATAACCATTGGGTGGAGGCCAGGATGGGACAAGTTTCTGGGGACTCCCAGGCCTGGGTTCAAGATCCAGAACATCACACCTGGGTGAACCCAGGCATTATTTATAATCACTTACAGACTGCTCTAATCTATATGAACTGCAGCAAACCCACAGGGACCACTGCACCAGCTGGCAATAAGTACAGTGCCCCACCTCTGATATACCACCTACATAGAGGGGGACTAGGTCTTAATATATCAAACCTTAGTTAAGTCCTGCTAGTTAGGGCTCATCTACACTCTACTATTTTGGGAATCTCACACTGTTATACAAACAATGCTACAGTTTCACTGATAGCAACAACAGTGGGCACAGTAATTGCAGAGCCACCCGGGGGGGGGGGGCAAGTGGAGCAATTTGCCTCAGGCCCCCCCCCCCAAGAGTTTTTTAGGGCCCCTGGAGCAGGGTCCTTCACTCACTCCGGGGGCCCCAGAAAACTCTCGCAGGGCCGGGGCCCCCGGAGCTTCTTCCGCTCCAGGTCTTCAGTGGCGGGGGGTCCTTCCACTCCAGGGCAGAAGGACCCCCTGCCGCTGAATTACCGCCAAAGTGGGACCCGCCGCTGAAGTGCCGGGTCTTCAGCGGTAATTCGTCGGTGGGGGGCCCCCGCCGCAGGTTTTTCGGGGCACTTCGGTGGCAGGTCCCGGAGCAGAAGGACCCCCCCTGCCACCGAATTACCGCCGAAGCGGGGGCCCCCTGCCACCGAAGACCCCAGGCCCCCTGACTCTGGGTGGCCCTGAGTAATTGGACAGAGCTATAGATATCAGGAACCCAAGGGAGGTAGCACCATTTTGATAGCAGCTCCACAGACCACAGTTTGAGATCAAATGCAGTGGCACTCAAAAGGTGTAAAATATATTTTAATAGTAAAAGGAAGGGAAAAATAAAGACAGTAGTACAGTAATTCTCAAGATGGCACAGACAACTGCTTCTGGAAGTTTGTGGAAAAATTGCTAGTCAATCACACCATGCTGGACTCCTCTACCTCTCCAGCTGCCACAGCACATTAAGGAAAGCTAAAAATATACTTTCTTAAAATTACTTTTCTATGCAAGGGACTGTTGTAGTTGCCACCGAGATGTTATCAGTTGCCATAATTATGAATAGGTGAGAAGGTGGTCTTTGAGTTGATGTCTCTATTAAGATGTGGTCTATACTATGAAAAAGTTTGTGAAGCCCCTCACCAGTACCTTTTTGAAGCCTAGTAAGTAAGTCTCAATGTACTGAAAATGGTATCGGTAGTTGTTATACTTTCAACTCTAAGAAGCGGAGTAAAACTTGTGACTGGGAAACAGGGGATACTTAGAACACTGACTGCCTAAGTGTGATTTCTCTTAAACATTCATTTAGATACAGGTCTCAAATGAATCCTCCTTTAACTCATCCTCTTCTCTCACCAAAACAATATCTCCTGACTATCCCCCCCAAGTGTGGAAACCTGATGCTAAAATATATTCTAAACCTGAAATTAACCATTTTATTGAGTGGAGGAAAAAGAGAGGGGGGGGAGAAGAGAGAGCGGAAGGAAAGAGAGAGCGACAAGAACGCTCTATAAAAGCAGCAAATAAATTTTTTTAACCACTACCTGTAACCCTTTCCTCTCTTTTTTGTAAATACCAAACACCCACAGAAGAGATTTCACATGACTTTGAAACTGTTCAGTGGCAAAAGTTAACTTCCACATGAACTAGCAAATAAAAGCAGCATTAAAGTTTCCAATTTGCTTTAATCACAGACAACAGAATTTATAGTGTCTCTGCCCTTTAATAAGGCACATTTTTATATAACGAAGATCATTTATGCAAGGAGCGGTACAAGCTCTTCTGTAAATCACACACCCTTTAAGTTACAGCCATATCCTTAGGGAGATATTTACATAAGCCTGATGTAAAGCTACAGATAATTATTTGATAGCCAATACTTGGCTATACTTAATATAAAATACTTCTTCCCACTGCTATTAAATAGTAGTGTAGTCTGGGCTAAAAGGGTTCTAAGAGTCAGTTCAATCTACAGCAAAATAAAAAAAGTATAACTTTTCTGAGGAAGAAAAGATGCTGTCTTGGGATAGCTGCCTTATCTATGGGAATGGCAATTTTTAATAAAAGGAGAATTCCAAGTTGCACAAGATATGGCAAGATGAAGCAAATAGGTTTTCCAAGAAATAGAGCATTTAGCAACACAGTTGAGAAATATTTCCATTGCTTTAAACAGGTCTCACCCTCAACCCCTTTCCAAAATATGTTGTTCCAAATGGTTGTAACTACCTTAAAAATTAAAATTGTCTGTTAGTCAACAAAGAAATTATCCAGAGAAGCAAATCAAATATTCCATAAATGAATTTCATTTCCCAAAACTACAATTATCAGATTAATTCTCCAGCATTAATTAATGTTTTTATTTTTCCAGAAGATGCCAGCAGATTCAGCAAGAAGAGCATAAGAGATTATATTCCTCTCAAAATAGGTGTTCCCTAGTGTCAGGGATTTATGACTATAATAGAACTGATCTTTAAAACTAGTCATCCAAAGCTTAAGTGAAAGACTCTTTTGATCTATCTTTGAAAGAGAAATAGCTGTCCTATTTTACTAAACCTATGCAGATTTTCAATATTATAATGTGTTTGCTTTTCTGATACAGAAATAGCAGCAGAAAAATTGACGGGGAAAAATATATCTAGTAATTAATAAGGTATTTACAATGAGAGGCTGCCTGGACTATGAAGAGATACAGAGAAAGTATCACTGCACAGAAAGGCCACATAAAAAACATACATCGTTAAGGGGGCCACCTGCATAGAAAACCTCATCCATCTCCTTATAGGAAATTTCAAACACTGCATCAGAATTAGGGAGGGGACAGTAGGTAACACAAATATAACAACAAAAACTACTAAATTTCTTATTTCAGAATCCACAGAACTCTCCTCAAAAGCAAGGGTTAGACATTAGGTCTAATGTTGTATGGGTGGGTTAGTTATCTATTTTTTAAAATGTCTGAGTAATAGAGCAGGCTACTCATTACCATAGTCATACTCATATCACATACGTGATCAATTTATAAGAAATATTCTACAGAAAACTAAGGCCCTGAAGGCTGACTGTGTCTCTACCAAGTGTTGCCTTCTCCACTTCCCCCAAACCACAGAATGGGCATCACTGGTTAGGCTTTAAGCTCTGAGAACAGAGGACCTTGTCTCCTCGTATAGGCTGATCCAAAGCTCACTGAAGTCAATGGAAAGAAACCCAATGGCTTCAAGGGGCTTGGATCAGGCTGGTCCTATACAAGTAACAGTAACCACAATAAAGCAAGAATTTTAATGCAGTTTCTCAAATTGGAAAGCTTAGTATTCTCTAAAAAAATTTCCTCATCTACAGTAAATCACAAAAAAATCACTTCAAACAGTGAAACACTATGCAACAGAATATAAGCATGATCTGCTACAGGTTACACCACCTCCCTAAAACACTACATATCCTCTTCAGCAACATCAGTTTAAAGACTACAGTATTAGAGAGAGATGACATCAGACAAAATATTCAAGCTATCACTTCCCAGAATAGGAAGAAGCTCTATAGTTCTCTTGAAGTCCCGAAAAAAGCTAAGACCATCAGGACTACTTATTCTATATGCAGAGGGATATTTGTTCCCATTTAAACACAGACACTGTTCAGTTTCACATGCATGCTACCTTACAAGTACCGTAATAAGACTAGACACTAACAAACACTGGCAATATTTTGCTTCCCAGTTTCACATGTATTTTAATGACAATTTCACAGTTTCATACCTGCTTGAATATTTAGCAATTGAAATGTGCCAGTTCTATATAGGAAGCCCACTATCAGGAAACTGTATTTATCACAGCATTGCAATTCACTTATACTTGACACATATTTTTGTCAGTGTTCTGTTGTCTTTACTTTAAGTATGTTCCATGCATTATCCACAAACAGTTTCACCCAACACTGGATTTTATAAATACCTGAAATGCTAACCAGTGGATATTCTATTTTTGTTTTTTTATTTCCCAAAGTATTAAATGGCGTTCACTAAAATGTTTAACCCACAATTGCTCCACAGACATTCACTTATCCCGTTAAAAAGCACAGAACAAATAAAAGAGGAGCCCACACTGTTCAAACTTGACACACCTTAACAGGGACCTGATTTTCAGAAGGTGGAAGTCCTAGAGATTTTTTTCAAAGAAATGCTAAGTGTCTTAAATTGGACACCCAAAAACTGAGGCACCCAAAAATCATTGATATCTTAAAAATATATACTCATGGCCAAGATCTTCAAATTATTTTAAAAATTTACATTCTATAGTACTCACACATGGAACTGAAATGCTCTACAATATACAAAAGATCTCGTTCTAAAGTTTAAAGACTCAGGAAAAAATTCTGTTCACTTTGCTCAGATATTGGTGCCCCTCTAAGAACTTATAATAACCTTACATTTCTCATAGTGATAGTTCTCAGTATGGAAGAAAGTCAAGTATAAATCGAGTACGATTCTAATCTCAGTCACACAAACGTAAATCACAAGTAAATCCACTGTAGCCAATGGCATAACATGTACAAATTTGGAGTAAGAAGAATCTGACTATTTGGGGGCAAACGTAGTACACGTGTCATTATCAGACCAAGATTCTGAAGAACAGGAGCCTAAAGTCAGGTTCCTATTTCTATATTTAAGCACTTGAATAAGTTAAACCGTTTTCAGAGTTCCTGATCACACAGAAATTCTCACTGATTTTGTTGGAAACTCAGCACTTTTTTAAAAATCAACCAACTTAATTAGGTGCCTAAATATAGATTGAGGATCCTAATTCTAGGGTCCTGTTTTTGAAACCTTGGCCTCACTGTCTAAAAACCTCTTGTCTAGCTACACGCTCCATATGTAGTTATACAACTTTTGTCAATATTTACATTTAACAATCAGAAAAAGAAAGAAAGAAGTTACAGTATAAGACTGTGCTTCATATGTGGGAACAAATACTTACAAGCTATGTTTTTCAGGGAAAAGTAAGGGTCCCATGGTGGGTGTTGATTCATTTTCAGTCTATACAAAGGATAATGGTAATTTGTTCTAACAAAATTAACTTTCTGCATATCCAAAACACTATCCAGGCCTAAGCCTCAGAAGCATGGTATGCAGGCCTAATGCAAAATATCTATATAGAGCCTTGTTTTCCAAACCTTTATTGAAGGTGTAACCTCTAAGGTTGAAGCCTGCCCCAGTGGTTGCAGGTAATATAAGCATCTTCCTTAGATGTCTACTAACACCCATGATTTTAGAAGAAATTCAGAAGCAAAGAATCAGTCAAAGGAATGGATGCACTTTCTTATTCTATTTGCTCTGATGAAGTTGTAACTTCCACAGTGCTAAAAACTTGCAACCAAGTTAGTTATTGGCAATGTATTTGAATACAATAGTTCTTCTGTTCAAGGTTGCAAATATGATTTAGTAACAAAAGAGTGGAATGTGCAATCCTTTAATCATTAACATATATACTAGTTCATAAGCCAAATATTTTTGGCAAAAAAGTGAGGCATCAAAGAGCGGGGGTTGGCTTATAAATGGGTCTACACCAAAATCTGATGATTTTAAACTCTATGGAATCATTGAATTGAATATCTAATAGTCGTTCTGTTTATCTGGAGCGTCTGCAGCCATGGAGCCCCTCAGCTCCCTGTGGCCACGGTTCATCATTCCCAGCCAATGAGAGCTACGGGAAGTGTCTCCTGCAGAGCCCATTGGCTGGGAACAGCAAACTGCAGCCACAGGGAGCTGAGAGGCTCCATGCCTGCAGATGCTCCAAGTAAACAAAACATCCCGACCCACCAGCGACTTACCCTGATGGGCCGGGATCCAAAATTTTCCAACCCCTGAAATATAGGGTCGGCTTATGAAAGGGTCATACAGTTTTTGCTATTTTTACCTATCCATTTTGGGGGGTCGGCTTATAAACTAATGGGCTAATGAACGAATACATATGGTAGCCTGTATGCTACTCCTCACTGTGTGGCATGAAGAGGAACAAAAGCAAGGCATGCACATTATAACAGGGCAAAAAAAAAAAGGGGGGGGGGAGATTTAGTTTGGTTCTGATGCCAATCATTTATGCTGGTGTAAATCAAGAGTCATGACACTGAATTCAATGGAGCTACACTGATGTAAAAGAGCACACAATTAGGTCTTTTATATCTAATTGTGCGGTGTCTTTATTTTATAGTCCACTTTTCAAGTAACTGACGCACTTTCAAGAGTTATACTGAATAGATTTTAATATCTCCCTTAAGAATACTGGTCTTTGCAAGATCTTTAAGGATTTGTTAAGCATAAGCATTAATACTAGCATATCTGCTTTTGATTATGTTCAGCATAGTTTCCATATGGAAACTTACACTAAATTTCACTGGGGCTTTTCTCTGTTTAAACCAACCACTCATTTAACATGATAAATATACGTAGATATTTTCCTATATCACCTTTATAGGTCACCCTTATACATACATCACCCACTTCCCTCCCTCCAATGATGATCACTCCTCTTTTCCTTTGTCTCCACTCCTCGGGTCTCACTTTGAACCTTGAGTGTATCTGAGAATAACAGAATAAAAGTAAGTAAATGAAAATTTAGACCAAGGAGGTGGGGAGTTGGGAAATAAGAAAAGCTTCCAGTGGTGAGAGCTATTAAAAACTGTGGAACACTCTCCCAATGAAAATTGTAGAAGTTTCATAATTTGGAAACTTTAAAAATACATCATTGTAAGCCCTGAAGAACGTTAGAACAATTTTACACTAGCCTTTAGAAAAGTAACTAAACCCGTGGTTCTCAACCTGGGCTACGCATACCTCTGAGAGTACACAGAGGTCTTCCAGGGGATACATCAACTCATCTATGTATTTATCTAGTTTTACAGCTGGCTACATAAAAAGCACTAGCGACATCTGTACCAACTAAAATTCATACAGACAATGACTTGTTTATACTCTATACACTGAAATGTAAGTACAATATTTATATTCCAAATGATTTATTTTATAATTATATGGTAAAAATGAGCAAGTGAGCAACTTTTTCAGTAATAGTGTGCTGTGACACTTGTATTTTTACGCCTGATTTTGTAAGCAAGTGGTTATTAAGTGAAATTAAACTTGGGGGTATGCAAGACAAATCAGACTCCTGAAAGAGGTACAGAGTAGTCTGGAAAGGTTGAATGCCACTGACCTATACAACCTAATATCTTCTCTTCTTCAAACCTCCATTGTATCCAGCCACAATGCACACTTCAATCTTTCTGCTAAAATTATCTGCAGTAACAACATTTTGAAATGTTGACTTTTAAATTTTTATCATTAGGTTTCAGAATCAAACCACCACTAAGGTAAATGAAGCAATTCACATCTCAGAGTTATTTTTCAGTTCTGTTTGCATGTTCTGAAATACAATACTACATTGGTTCATATTCAGCATGTTTTATTAACAACCATAATATCTAGAAATATAATGTTTTAAAACCTTAAAATTCCACAGGAATATATAAGGACAAAAATACTAAAGTGACATTCTGACCTAGTCCAAAATATTTTGAGCTCTTTTACGGAGCTGTATGATAGAACAATTAAGAATTTCAACTGTAACTTCTTAAACTTTTCTATACAAGAAGTAATTAAAATCCATGTATAACTAAATAATTAATTTAGATATACTTGTTCTGCATTTGTAGCTTCCCCATTTCAAACAAAATCAACATTTTTTTTCCTCCAAATATTTATTCTTGAAAGCTGCACCCTAAACAGATGCATAGAATAATGTCACTGTTTGTATTTGAGGCAAATCATATTCACGTTACTCACATGAGAAACCCCACTGACTTTAATGAGACTACTCATATAAAGTTTGTAGTCTTCAAAACCACTCACCTAGGAAAACTGACCCCCTCCTCCCCCCCTCCCAAAAAAAAAAAAAAAGTGCGTTTGTAAAAATTCAGCATGCCGAATCACAATGCTTGGGAGCCAAAATCTCTCAAATACATGCACACTAAGTGGCATCCTATATCAGTCAAATTAAAAACAAAAATAAGGTTCTTCATAAATTAGAGGTAAACTGTACCCTTAATTTTACGGTTCTCATTTTACCTTGTACAAAATGTTAATAGGTTTTCTTTAGAAGGTTGGGGGGGGGGGGGGGAAAGACTTCTAGTCCATGAGTAGTTCCAGGAGTGAAGACTGCTTCAGTAACGAAATTACCAACCACTTAGCATTTCAGAAGTGATCATGTTAACTAGAGAAAGTCTATTGCCAAAACAAGTCAGCTGAAAGGGGAATTTAGAAAAATATTATTCTCACATGTATATTTTATACATAAAATTTGTGTACACTATGTATGTATGTAGGGGGAGGTACCCGGAGGTTGGTCTGACCTGACCCCAGAGTGGCCCTTGAAGGGGAAGAGGAAGTTCTATCCTCCCCAGCCTGGCTGGGACTAGCATCTGGAGCCTGGTACACAGTAGGGGCGCCCCTAGCAGCACAGGGGAGATCAGTCCCACCTCCGGGAACCTCCCTGTGTTATAGGAAGCTCCCTGGCTGCTGGCTGGGAGCCCAGCAATAAAGGCAGCGCAGACCAGTATCTGGGGGTTAAACAGGCCTTGGGCGGGGAGGGGGGGGGAAATGGATCACAGCATGGGGTCCTGGGTGGTCACCCCTCTCCCCCTTAAGGCTGGTCCTGCCCCCCCAAAAGTGATGACCCCCCCTACACTATGTGATCCCCCTACAATAGCTTTGTGATCCCCCACAACCCCTTTTGAGCAGGGACCTCCAGGGTTAGAACACCATGGAATTTCAGATGTAAACATCTGAAACCATGAAATTAACTATTTTAAAAATCCTACGACCGTGAAATTGACCAAAATGGACCATGAATATGAAATAAAGTCACTTCTCAGAGCACCTTAATAGAAACATATTTTTAAACTATAAAATAGACAGGAACTTAGCTTACAGGGTCCAGTCTCTTCAAAAATATAATCATTTAAAAATAGCATTCATAGTTTGCAGATGGCAAGAAGCATTTCTCATCACATAAAACTTCAGAGATGTTTTGCCAAGTAAAACGGACATCACTTTCTTTAAAAAAAAAAATTAAATTAACAAATAAGTGAAAACTAAGAATAGTGAGATTACAAACCTTCTTGTTCGACAGCTCTGAGCTGCTGCTACTGCTGCTGTTATTTGATCAGGACATGCAGGTGAATGAACAACAGACACAGGGATGGATTTAAGTGGCAGGCCACAACTTTATTAATTTAACAGTGGTGAGGGGCATAATGGGCCCACCCTGCACTCTCAGATTTCAGGCATTTAAGTGGGTCCACTGTAGGGGTACAGGGTTCTCACCATATAACCAATAACTTGGGGTAGACCCTCACTCTGTACCTAGGACTCAGAATCCTCTTGCTCACCCCTCTCAGGGCAGGGGACGGATGAGTTAGAGCAGT